>NC_139219.1:305494610-305666066 GCF_055691185.1 Crinia signifera | reverse complement strand
TCACTGGGCCCTAATTGATGTTGAGATGGCCCTGCACTGCCAGCAACAGGGAAGTGCATAATTAGGAAGAGCTGGGTGCAGGGGGGTGGGAGGATACGGGCAACCTGTCCCGCTGGGGGATCTCCTTACCAGGTTGCATGGTCTCCACGATGTCCCAAAGAGGATGGCGAATTTCATCCTCATGTTGTGGATTGGGAAGGACAGGGTTGATCACCCACCCAGCAGCACCATGGAACCAGAGCCACCCTGGGGATGCCTTATCCGGCCAGCCAGCCCCCGCCAGCTGCTTGTCACTTCCCCAGCACTGGCACAGCGAGGGGATGCCTGCAGCTGCTCTCTAGACACCTCCGGGTAAGAGTGATCACCCGATACAGTCACCCACCGGCGAGGTGAGCGAGCTGGCTGGCTAATCCACTGTCCATGGGGTATGGATGCTGGCAGAGACCCGATCCATCACTCTCAGTGAACCTCCTGCCTTGTGCAGCAGTGGGGAGCAGCGGCTGACAGTTTCTAGCGCTATTGCCGGTGTGGGAAGCGCTGCTGAATATGAAAAGAACGTCCAGATGCTGATTGGCTGAATTCTCTCCAATCAGCGTCTGGCCAGTGTTTTCATATTCGGCAGCACTTCCCGTCCCCACCAGCACATAGCGCTACGGTACAAGCGGCCAGGCGCCACTCCCCGGTGCCCAGATCCCCGATACCTGGATCACTGCTCAACTCTGCCTGGATCCATGCCCCCCGCTGCCCGGATCCCTGCCCCCCCCCCCCCCCCCCCCCCCCCGCTGCCAAGATCCCTGCTCCCCACTGCCCACCGCCATGCTGTCTTTCCCATTGGGGTTGGGCCCCTAGAATCATTGGGCCCCTGGGCAGCTGCCCATCATGCCCAATGGGAAAGACGGCCCTGGTACTGGGCGCCATGCTAGGAAACAAGTACCCCATTTTCTGCTAGTACACTCCCTGGAATGATGCAATTAGCGCATAGCAAAGGTTATTTACTGCATCAGGTGTTTCTGACTTCAGTCCCTCCAATGCTTCTCAACAGTATACCAAAGGATTAAAGGTATTTCTACAGAAAATCTGGCTCTAAAAAATATCAAAGAGGAGATGCAATAATTATATGTCATGGTATTTTTCTTAAATTCTTTGTGTAACTTAAAACAATATAACAAATATAACAAAATTGGGGGCGGTTTAGGGCTTTAAAATGTAAAATATCCCAGAGGCCACAATATAGGATTTGTTATCCAAAAAAATTAGAGACTAGGTTTAAGGTTGACACTTTTGCACAGCGTACGGTACTTGTGTAATATCTGGGCGCCCGATTTTGTCATTGTATTGCGTCGCATGCAATATAGTGGCATACAATTCATGTGATGCGATTTTTCATTGTAAAGACCCAATTTTGAATTGTATAGTCTTCCATGGGTGATTTCATACCCCCACTATCCAACTACGCATGGAGTTGATTTTATATAGTGTGGCGAGCGCAGCAAGCCACCGAGCCCGAAGCGTGGCGAGCGCAGCGTGCCCCGCGAGGGGACGAAGAATACATGTAAAGTAATCCGTGGCCCCTCGCGGGGCGCGCTGCGCTCGCCACGCTTCGGGCTCGGTGGCTCGCTGTGCTCGCCACACTATATAAGATCAGCTCCATGCGTAGTTGGATAGTGGTGGTACGAAATCACCCATGGGTGACTATACAATTAAAAATTGGGTCTTTACAATGAAAAATCACATCGCATCGCAAGTAGTGGCATGAGATGAGAAAATTGGGAGCCCAGATAATACACCAGTACCCAGCCTACATAGTGGGTTAGGGGTGGGCATAATGAGGGCACAAACGAGTGGTGCCACAGGGTCCTTGAGGCAGCACTCTTTTTGACCCACAGGGTGGCTTGCAGGGTGCCACACAGGTGATTTCACTGCTCACACTGCATATACCACTGTGCACAATAGTGATGTCACTGTTTGTGTCATTTACACTGGTGATGTTACTCCATATGTCACTGCTCACTCTGGTTATGTCACTGCATATTTGACTGTGAACAATAGTGATGTCACTGCTCATGTCATTTCCACTGGTGATGTCACTGCTTACAGTGTGACCAAGATGAAACTGGTGATGTACTGTAAGTGAGCATGTCACTGTGCACACACGGTATAATTGCTCTTGTACCTTTTCACACTCCTGTCCCTGCTCATGTCACTGGTGATGCCATTACTCATGTCTCCCGGACTGACGATATAGACACTGCCTATGCCAATGCACATATTTGTGATGTCACTGCACATATTTGTGATGTCACTCCACATATTTGTGATGTCACTTCTAATATAAAGCAATGGTGACTGTTAGATGCATCTACAGATAATAGCTCAGAAGCAGAATAGAAGTGTGCCAGCACTGGGCTGTACATACCGGACATTTGTACAGATATGACGATCTGCTCCTTCTCATTGGCTCTACTCTGTAATGATCCCCAAGCTGCGTATGTATAAGTGCATAACAGCTATTATGACCAATGTTACAACCTATTTTATCCGAATTCTGTGTTGGAAAATCCTGTTTTTGTGAGTGTTCCCAGACAGAGGGGATATTTTCAGAGAAAAGGGGATACCACTAGGAAAACACAGTACTCTGCTCGAAAAACTGGCTCATGAAAGCTGCCATTTATAGAGCTATTACAGTAACTCAGTATGGAAACATTAGGTAATAATAAAAACTCCCAGAGCTAGAGGTACAAAATACTGAAATACTTCTCGCACTGGCGTTCTTTATGTGACTTCAGGGACGATGGAAAAACAATTCATACAACCGTACAGCTAACATTAATGAGAAATGGATGCCCGATATTAATATGCCAATGTTCCTTTAATATTCCTACTAAAATAGCGTTTTTCTGTATTACACATAAAACACATCCAGCCTTTCATATCGCAGAAGGAAAATAAATACATATACCGTTTTTTGTTTCACTTTAAAAAAAATCTTTGGAAAAATAAGAAAAAAAGTACAATGTTTTGACTTTAAAGTCGTTACCAAAGAGGGCTTTAATTTTTCTTTTTTTTTGAACTCGCTCTAAAATCAAAACAGCTGACCTCCACGTTTCCAGCAACTCGGGCTGTTAGGAAAAATATGAGTAGGTAGGAAAGTGTTGATAACATGTGTAATGTTATAGATGTGCAAATAAAGTTAGACAAAGCGCATTTTGCTATTATTGGGTGTATAGATCATTCATATAACACACCGTGATGCTGTAAGGAAACCTGTTGCATTGCTTAAAGTGTTTTTTTTCCTAAGAAGTGTAAAAGGCTCTACATTCAGGAGGTTATTCTAGTTTGATCGCTCCCCTGCGATGCAATGTTTAGCGACTGCGCATAAACATTTATGCGCAACTGCATCCACATTGTGCGAGCAGCAACAGGAAATTGATTACTTGCCGGACACTCTCAGGGGTGAATTTATGAAGCTTGGAGAAGTGTTATCTATAGCCATAAAGAACGTTAAGTGCAAGGTGATAATGGTTCAGCCAATCAGCTCTTACCTGTCAATTTACATATTGTAGCTGATTGGCTTAACCATTATCACCTTGCTCATAACGTTCTTTATGGGGATAGATAACACTTCTCCAAGCTTCATAAATTCACCCCACACAGAGCAGGGTGGGTGAGGGGAGTGGGGTGGCATGCCGCAGTAGCGCCCATGGGAACACCCAGCGTTTCATGAGCGTTCCCATGAAAATGCTGGACGTTCCCATGGAAATTTGCCGATGTCCCGGGTGGGGAGGGGGGGGGGGGGGGGGGCAGGTAGCTGCAGGCAGCGTTTAGATAACCCGCAAAGCTGTGAATTTGCAGCGTTGCGGGTCAACCAGAATAACCTCCTTATAGTAGCCTGTTAAAAGGTGTGTGTTACTGTGCAGACTCTAGTTCTGTTCTCCAAGGAGGCTTCATGTCCTATTCCAAAATGGCCACAGAGATCACTACTGAGCATGTGCATCCTGCTTAGATCCTATGGTCTGCCCCAGGAGACTTGCATAGCTGCAGTGCTTACCTACGCTGTGACAGGTGCAGAGTTCTGTAAGTAATGTAAAGGTTTGTACACATGTGCAGTTTTTGGCTATGGATTTTGACTAAATAGTCAAAGTTGAAAGCAAGTTAGTCAAATTCGCACGATGCTTGGCCACATCCCTTCTTGATGTAATCCTGATGTGTGGCCCTGCGGTGTCGATTGAAAGAAGGGTCACGCTGCTCAATTCAGTATAACCCCTGCCCCCCCTTCACCGTTCCTCCCTCCCTGCCAGCCGGCACCCCACCGGATCCCAACGGCCACAGATATCGAATCTATAATTGGTGGCCGCCAAATCACAACGTGTGTACACACAATAACAGTGCACCCGGCTATTGTCACAGATGAGGAGCTGACATTTTTTGGTCACCCGTCAGGTGCGACTTGCACCCCAATACTGACACCACTGCTAGGTGCATTGGGGTCTGATTCTGAGTCACATAAAAATCTGTCCACAATTCCAGATGCCTCCAGCGCTCGGACAGTGTATGCGAATATCTGCCGGTATTTTCACCCAGTGCAACTAGTTCTCCAATCACAATCACATTCTGTTACCATTAATTTCCATTCCATTTGGCAGCTGGCGTCCACGGCTGCGTTCTCATTCCTTGTGACATAGAATCAGGCCCCCTCAAGGGTTTACTTGTCAGCCTGCGCACACCTTCTATTCCCAGAGACAGCGGCTGGGGGCATGGCCAGCAGCTCACAGAGCTGCTGGCCATGCCCCAAAAGAGATGAAAACAGGGACGTGGACAAATTTCCAATGCACGTCTACGGTTTGCAGGGGAGTCCCATCTTACATGGTTCAAAAGCTGGAAGGTATTTTATCCGGGGGGCTTTCCATATTTCATGCACCCGGAATGACGAAAACAGGGTTCTGACTGTAAAGACACACCGCTCCCATAAAGCAACATCCTCACAGGGCCACACCCACTTTTCACAGCCAGCTGCAACAGGTCATCATGGTAAGTGACACCCTGAGTAAACAGTATTACAGTGTGTGCGGTGTGGGCTTCCCTGGTGCTCCGCGCACACTGCACTCTGTATAAACACACCACTGATTATGCAACTTCTCTGGGTGGAGAAGTTGCATGTGATCCCCCTTGAACCGCCTGCAGCTTCCAGGGGCCGGCAGCATCACATACAATACATTCTACAGTATGCTTTCCTTTTGCATACAATGTATGCAATCCCAGCAAGGCCTACATTATCCAATACATCTATAGAGCAGTTCTTGCAATCTTCATTTCCGACCCGATCTACAGGAGACCATGCATCGGATCGGAATCGGAGGTGACCCACAATGTGATTTGACACTTTTCATCTGATGTATCGGACAGATCCGCCGGAATCGGATGAAAATTGCCCATATGCACAAGTGTTTGCAGCTTTAGATTGCCAATTTATGCATTGGTTGATATACTGTAATTTCCATCAGGGCTCTCATGAGAGGACAATATCTGACCAGCATAAATCTCCCATACAAATCTAACTGCCCTCGGGCCCATCCCATCTGCCTCTTAGTTATAGGTCATAGGAAACCAAGGAAAGATCATGTGCACTCTGACCCCTGCTGTGGGCCATGGTAGGTCAGTAACGAGCATCCTACAGTATGTTTGAATTTCTGCCACAATACAATGACTGGTACTATGAGAGTGCCCTGAGATTGGGGATGGCGCAGGCACAGAAGATTAAAGGCATAAATCCACTCTTAAACTCAGTGGCAACAGAAGGCAGAAATATAATAACTCCAGGAATACACACACATGCATTGATCACTTCAGCACCAGGAATAGATGTTACGGCGAGGAGCAGATGCACAGCGAATAGTTACCACGGATAAGCACAAGCAATATGTCACAGTGCTACAGTGACACAGATCATTGAACAGATAAAAATAATAATAATAATATATAAACAAGTACAGAAAAATAAGCTGATTTAACGAAATAGCTGCAGACATAGATTTCCTTATTATATAAGGTCCGGTGGCCAAAACAAAACACTGTGTCTGGTCAGCCCTGTCCCGGTTCCTGGGGGAGTGGGGACCCACCAAAAAAAGGTGAGTATAATTTTTTTTCACAGGTACCCTATGGATATACTGGAGAAGAGGACCGAACTTATGGGATCAAGATAGGTAAGTACAGTATGTATGTATGTGTATGGTTAGTATGGATGGTGTAATGGTTAGCATTACTGCCTCACAGCACTTGGAATCCATTCCCACCATGGCTCTAACTGTGCAGAGTTTGTATATTCTCCCCGTACTTGCGTGGGTTTCCTCCGGGTGCTCCGGTTTCCTCCCACAATCCAAAAATAGACTGGTAGGCTAATTGGCTCCCAACAAATTTAACTCTAGAATGTCTGTGTGCATGTATATGTGGTAGGGAATATAGATTGTAAGCTCCACTGGGTCAGGGACTGATGTGAGTGTTCAACTATACTCTGTAAGTGCTGCGGAATATGTATGCGCTATATAAGAAACTGTTAATAAATAATAAATGTATGTAAGAAGAGTATAATAAATTATATTTTATTATGTGTTTGGGTCAGTTCAATGGTATTGTTTCTGTATTGGAACTACAAGTCCCAGTGGGCAAATTAATGCCCGAATGCTGGGGCTGATGGTTCTCCAAGTCCCAGCATGCTGGAGATGTTTGCTGGGGCTTGTAGTTTTACTACAGGAGCACTGGGGATAGCCTCAAGCTTCAACCCACGCAGGGGGGGGGGGGGGCCTGGAGGTGGGACCCCTTTATTGGGGGTCCCTACTTTCCCAGGGACCTGATCAGGGCTGACCAGCCACGGTTGTCATGTTCTGACTGATCCGTGTAGGCTTCAAGCTCGTCCATATTGGCTGCCAGGAAACTCGGCAGCCAAATTCAAATGACTTCACCATCGGAAAATACAAATCCTGAGAATTCGGCAGCTTAGTAAATTTGCTGAATTGTCAGGTCTTATTTTCATACCGTGGATCAGTCGTAATTGTCAATCTTAGTAAATTTCCCCAGCAGAGTTGTATGTAACATATGTCCTGTCTGAATATCTCCAGCCGCCGCTGAACCTGGGACATATCATTCGGCTGCATTTCCCTTCAAAGCCCGCCCTCAGACTGAAACATAGCCAATAGGAGTCTTGCGTCGGACTTAGAAGGAAAGTTGTTGAGCTCCAATAATACAGTGTCCAGTTGTTTAAACCATATTGCAGCATTGCCTGATTTACCTTTCAATATTATTATTATTACATTTTATTTACAAGGAGCCACAAATGGTTGGCAGCGCCGTACACAGAACCTAACATTAAAGTAGTTGAAAAACTAAAACAGGACAGGTAAGTATCGCGTTGGTCAGGATGCCAGCTTTCAGGAGATTGGCGTCAGATGTTCAAACATCCTGTTCATCCAGTATGCCAATTCCGGAATCCTAACTGCTGGCACCCTAATCGGTAATTGTGGGTATTGTACAGCTGGGGGGCGGGGGGGGGGGGGGTTTGGTTTAGGCACTAGCAGTTGCACCGAGTACTTTTTATCCAGGCCCGGGTCTGATGGAGGGGTCCGGGTCCCCGCTCCCCCCTCCCACGTTGAAGGGAGCCAGACAGTCAGTGAGAGAGGACAGGCTGCAGAACAGCCTCTCTCCCCAGCTCAGCACACGCTGCCCAGTGCTGTGTGCTGAGCTGGGGAAAGAGGCTGTGCTGCAGCAGCAGCCTGTCATCTCTCTTTCTGTACATACAGGATCGCTCCCGCCCACCTGTTCCGCTACCAGCACAAACAAAGTTTTTTTTTCACAGGGGTGTGTCCACAGCCCTTCTGTAGCCACTCCCCCTCCAGGTGACCATGCCCCATTCATTTTACCGGCGCCCGTTGTCCTGTGGTCGCCCCTGGGCACTAGTGAGGGGGTCTTAGGGTTAGGCTGTGGCAAGGGAAGGTTTGAGTTTGCCCACGGGGAGAGGTGGTTAGGTTTAGGCACTTATAAGGGGGTAAGGGTCAGGCTGCAGAGATGGGATAAGGTTAGGCTGCTTGAAAAGTAGGTTGAGGGGCAGGGGGTGGGTAGGTATACTTACCTGACCCATGTTGGAATTCCCTCCTTTTTCTGTACACCGGCATCCTGACCTACGGTCAACAGTATGTAACCCCATTTAGTACCACGATTCTCAGTACATAATACAGCTGAGATGTAGTGAAGGAGTTGTCCATGTATTACATGGGGCGGGCTGTCACTGGAAGAGATGAACAATTACAAGAAGAGATGTAGGAATAGATAGTCCACGAGTAGCGCAAGAGCTGTAACTGAACAGAGAGAAGAGAGCAGTGAGAACAGAAGGGTAGAGGGCCCTGATCCAAGGAGCTTACAATCTAGAGAGAGGGGAGAAATGACACATTTGCTTCCTTATCCCTATTGTCGAAATCTTTTGTTACAGATTTATATGTACTGACTTTGTTTCTGGTTTGCACATTTCCTTTATCTGATAGTCTACAAAACGTTTGTGAATTATTAACTGGGACAGTTTCTATTTCAGTATTATCATATTTCTGTTGGCAGCAGAGACTATTATCAAGCTAAAGTATACTTAGATTTGGTAGCAGGCGTAGTGATAATACTTGTTTGCTGTACAAATTGTGACAAGGATTGGTATCTCTGTTAGCACTGTCTTACCTTTTAATAAAAAAACACCTTCTATTGACATTGTTATGACTAAACCCATCTGGGCATGTGGGACATGGGAGTTTGAAATAATTACAGTCCCCCCCCCCCCCCCCCATAAAATACCACGGACTTACAATTAATTAGTAAACTTACCTCTTAGGCACCCATACACTTATTCGATTTGGGCTGATTTTGCCCGATTCCAACAGATCGGGCCGAGAAATCGGCCCAAATTGGATGTGTTTGACATCCCATCCGACCCGATGCACGGTACCGTGTGCATCGGGTCAGACTTTATAGATAATCTAATCTGTCGGATTGGACCCATCAACTGCACATCATGGGTGCTTTTTAGCACCCCATGATGTGTTGGTCCGATCCGTAGTGTGTGACAGAGGTGAAGCATCAATGGCATACACCTATGTGAAGGGCCTTCACATAGGTGTGTGCCAATTCAAAAGATAGGCCGGCTGCTGATTGTCTCTCTCTCTCAGCCAATCAGCGGCCGGCCTATCTTTTGAATTTCAAATGCTGTCCACAGTGTCCGCTCAATCAGCGCTTCCTGGACACTGCGGACTGCCTGCTCTGCCGCGGCACCTACAGCCCCCAGACGCTTCACGCAGCCCAAACCCCACGCTGCCCAGGTATTTTTTTCCCCTGCCCCCGCAGCTCCCCGGGAATTTAACATGGGATAAATCGCACATCAAGAGCTCAGGGGAAATTAGGTCGGACAAGTCGGCCTTATGTATGGGGGCCTAAAAAAGGCTTCTTCCCAATAGCTGTCCACCAACTAAACCGTATTGAACATACCAAATACTAGATACTAACTCAAACTTTTCTAGATACATGTGAAATGTATGTGATGTATGTTTATGCCTCTCTTCCCACCCCCTTTGTGTTCCCTGATTGATGCTGCACTGTTACCACAAAAATTCCAAGCATACGCAAGTATACCTGGCCAATAAAGTTGATTCTGATTCTGATTTATGATCTGACACAATTTACTGACATTTGGTAAATTGCACTTGCAAGCAAAATGGCTGCAGATGTCAGATATCTGAATGTCTGCAACTGTTTAAAGGAGGTGAGGGGGTGGTGATGGCCTCCATTTTCCGAAATGGAGATAGATTTTCTGGACACTCGGACGGAACTGGGGATGCCTCCTTCTGCATTGCCATATCTGAGCATCGCTGCTGCTTCCAGGCATCAGTCAGAACCCCTTCCAATCATAGTTACTTTACGTAAACCAATTCTCAGCAGTAAATGTAGCATTTTAAAGTCAAACCTACAGTATATCACATGTGATTTTTTTAAGAACACAAAAACAGAACTTTATTAAATTAAGTTTCTTATGACAAAAAGTTCAAAAGCTGTTTCATGAGGTGCACTGGGAGGACAATATACATGCATTGTTACTTTATTACTTATAAGTGATACAATTCTTGTATTTTTTATGATGCACTGATTACAGAAAAGTCTATGGGGGAGATTCTCTAAGAATCTCCGCCCCCCTTCGCCGCCCATCGCATACTTAATTATCGCA
Source organism: Crinia signifera (assembly GCF_055691185.1). Lineage (NCBI taxonomy): Eukaryota > Metazoa > Chordata > Amphibia > Anura > Myobatrachidae > Crinia > Crinia signifera. The sequence goes on along the minus strand of NC_139219.1, from coordinate 305,655,820 downwards.
TATGTTGTAACATATGCGATAATTAAGGCAAAGCACAGCTCTTGCGTTAAGAGCTGTCCTTTGCGGTGGGAGTCGCCGGGTCCCAGCAGGTCCCGGCGGCTCCCCCCTCCCTCACACACCCGGCGCTGCTGCTGCTGCGCCGGGCTCTCCTCCTCCCTGCACCCGGAAGAGGATCAGTGCAGGGAGGAGGTCACAGGTCCGGGCAGAACTGCGCTGTGCTGCCTGGACACAGGTGAGGGGGCGATGCGGGGCGGCGGGGGGTCGGCGCGGGGCGGCGGAGGGATGCGGTAGAAGCCCATTTTTCTGGCGATGCCCCCCGCCGCGTTAAACCGGCGGGGGATGCTAACAGTATCCCAAAATGCGGTAAAAACCCAATAACAGGGTTTTTACCGTATTCCTTGTTTAGAGAATCTCCCCCTGTATGTCCTCCAATTTAATTAAAGCCATATTTTAAATATCAATTGCATTATACTTTGCAAATGATTTACTTTAACGGGTGAGTCTTGTGTTGTTTCATCATCATTATCTGCAGTTCAGAGATAATAATTAGTTCTAGAGACAGGATATAGTCATAATGTTGGCAATGCAGTAGTAATGGTAATGGTTATCTTTACTGCCTCACAATTAAAAGATACAGGTACTGTAGGATAATTAGCTCCCTAGTTTGTGCATGCACACGTTATTAGGTAAAACTAGATGGACCAAGTGCTTCTTATATGCAGTCAGTTATCAATAGGCTAAGGGAGGGGAGAGGCTAGCGAGAGAGTTGAAATAAGGCTATGTGAGGATAGGATAGGGTTAGTCACGTGGGGGGGGGGGGTAGGCTTAGTGAAAATAGTGATAAAAGTGCCTTAGAAGTCATTGTGACATCACTCTCTGACACCACCAGCAGGGACCAATAGACCACCAGGAATGTGTGGAAATTGTAATTATGTCAACATTTCACGGAGACGTGATGAATGTGGATGTAGTCAATGCTAATGTAAATATGAAGAAAGTCAACATAATATACTACACCAGCCAGTAAGTGAGTGATGATGAGATAGATAGATACATCCTACTCCTGGTAGATCAGATGAGAATGTGACTTTATCTCGGTGAGACAGGCAGAATCTGGCACAGGGAAAGGGGGGCAAACGTATTCACACAGCACCACAAGTGTATTGCATAAAAAAAGCCAACAACGATAGTAATAAAGTACAGAGCCTAATACAGCCAATTCCAACTTATCTCTCCAAACTATGTAATATGTGACCAGCCTGTCAGCTGCACATAACAGTCAGCAATATGTACTTATAAATACCTGTGACAACATGAAATAACATTAGACAACTAATTTCAGACACTCCTTCAGAATGGGCATCATTTAGAGATGATGAAGGGCAAACAGCCGTGTAATTATTATATGCAACTCTCATTCAGGGTGAGATGTACTAAATAGAACTGCGGTAAAACAACACATTATTGGGTTTTTACTGCATTTTCAGATGCACTAAAGCTCCACCGCCGGGGCTTCGCCGTGGGTGGTTACGCCATACCTCCCAACTGTCCCGCTAAATGCAGGAACATCCCAGTTTTTGGGGTGTGCCTCCCGCGGCCGTCAGTGTCCTGCTGCGGGGGGGGGGGAGGGGTATCAGTTGGTCTCTGCATTGTTAAGAGATCACTGGAGAGGCCTTAAGCAGTCACTAAAATGCTCATTGTTCTGCACAGTGGTTACCGGAGTTCTCTCTGTATTGTACAATGGTCATGAGAATGCTCTTTGTATTTTAATTGCACAATGGTCACCTAAGTAATCTATTTCTTCAATAGCAGTCACTAGAATGCACTCTGCAATGCTATTTGTGCTGCAGAGGTCGGTAAAATACTACTTACTCTGAAGACTACTGTAGTAAGTTTACAACCATCTTTGGTAGGTGAAGTCAATTGGGCAATGGCATCTTAGGTTTTAGCGGAATAAACTTCTAGAAAATATTTTTGTTTTTTGATGAATGCTCCAGCCAAAAAAAGGCAACCACTACTTTGTTGTGATCCATAAAATATACAATATATACAGTATGCTGGCCACAAAAATGCAGTAAAAACAGTGGCGTAACTATAATGCGGCAGCCCCCGCAGTGGCTTGGGGGAGACAGCGTTGCGGAGGCGCCTAGATAAGAAGCGGTATTGCTGCAAAATGCAAAAGGCTGATATTTCAGGGACGCGGAGGAAGCACTCACATCACTGACTCCTCCCCTGGGCCTGGCCTAAAACCCGCCGGTGTCGCTTGCTTCCTCCCTGGCTACTGACTCTGAGGGAGGGAGCAGCAGAGCAGAACACACTACACACTCGCCTCAAGCCGGAACGCACCCCCCAGCACAGCGCAGACAGGGAGATGCTGCCCGCCCGCTCAGAGAACTACACGCCCGCTCGCCTCACCCGCCCCCCTTCCCCCCAGTGCAGGCATAAGAGTGGAGCAGTATAGCATAACGCACTGCACCCCCCCCCCCGACAGGAGCTCTCAAGTCCGCATGGGAGAGGTGCTGTAGCGGCGAGCAAGGGGGACCTGCAGTGTTAGCCAGCGGGAGACGCGAGGCTGTAACAGCGGCAGCCACAGACAGGAGGCGGCAACAACGGCGGCCAGGCCACCACTGAGAGACAAGGAGCTGCACAGCGGCTTCCGGGAGATGGGTGCACACTGCAGGGGCCTGGCACCAGTGAACGGGAGTCCTGACGATGCTAGTAAGACCTGCCTCCTCTTTCCATCCTCTCTTCTGCCCCTCCACTTCACCCTCTCACCCTGTCACCTCAGCCCCTGTTGCCCCTTCACCTCACCCTGTCACCTGGCCACCCCATCATCCCCTCTCGCCCCCTGTCACCTCAGCCCCTGTTGCCCCTTCACCTCACCCTGTCACCTGGCCACCCCATCATCCCCTCTCGCCCCGGTATCCTGTCTCCATATGGTTTACCTTTTTTATATTAATTATTAGTTTGAAGTTTTTACACTTGTTGTTTTTGCATTCTTGTTTTATTTAGTTTGGTGGAGTTTATACTTCCTGCCTATTTCTTATGATTTTTGATATGCTTTAATTAATCATTTGTATGGATTTCATGTCTATATGCCTCATTTTATTTGGGCAAATTGTGTTCTAGTTTACATTAAGATTGCTTATTAAGGTGCTATGGGCTGTTACTGAGGGGCCCGCTTGATCTTGCAGGCGACTCCTCTCTTGGGCCCTCCTTCTCCGCTCCTGTTCCCTCTTGTTGAGTGCATCAAGCAGGGATTGTGCTGTAGCTCTCTGCAGAGCGTCCTCTGCTGCAGAATCGTCTGAGTCAGACATGTTTGCAGCAATTGTGGGCTGCATCTGACTGAATATTTATATGTTAATCTCCCGCCATGAACAAGGGGGCGTATATTTTTTCCCGCAATGTAGATGCAAATTTACGCCGATATTTCCCGCCGATAATGCCCGCTTAAATTACGCTGGTCTCAACGCACCTGATCAATCACCTGTAAATGCACATACACAGGTTGGGGAGCATTGTGGGCTACATCGTGAAATGTGTGCACCTGTCATTCCAATGATGAGTGTTGTCAGCTGGTATCTGTTGGAGTTCGTGTATGCCTTGTGAGTCACATTTCAAAACATCACGTTACAATGCTTTCCTTACATATGTAATGTGTATGAAATTGTCATACAGCAACATGTCGCATTGTGGCCCTTTAAGCAGCGTAGTTATGACTACAGGGTTGCGTGTATTATGTTCCGCACACTGTAAATACAGTACTCCTCTCCATGCATATCGGTGTATCGTGCCCCCTTTAAGCAGCGTAGTTATAAGTAGAGGGTTGCGTGTATTATTTTCCGCGCACTGTAAGTACAGTACTTCTCTCTTCATTGAATTTATGCTGTTGGTTGTGGTGTGTGTATATCGGAACGGTCCGCGTAAGTTTCTATTCGCATCCAGTTTGTTACTGTAAGAGGGATTAATAAAGTTAATACCAAACAAACAATTTTTTACACCAATCAGCAAGCACCAAAAGTGATATATGTACCTGCAATTAATAACTGCGCCATTGCCAATATGACTTCCAACAGAGCTAGGCCATTTTCCACCCCTGAGCTGTTGGCCCTGGTCGACGTGATGGACCGTCACCTGGGGCCCAGGGGCCCATATGTCAGCAATGCCGACAAGCGGCGGGCGTATACTGCTGCCCGCCGCCTGATCTTCTCTACGACCGGCGTCCACAGAAGCCTGGGGCAGGTTGAGCGGCGCTGGTCAGACCTGCGCCGGCGGCAGCCGGTTCTTCTCAGCAGCCTTCGCCGCCATATTGCCCGATGTAAGTTTTGATTACTAGTATGTCAGCGTTTTTTAGCAATGTTTTGTGTACTTTTTATAAATATGTTCCTGAGTATGGGGGTGTATATGGGGGTGTATATGGGGGTGTATATGGGTGTATATGGGTGTATATGGGTGTATATGGGGTGTATATGGGGGGTATATGGGGTGTATATGGGGGTGTATATGGGTGTATATGGGTGTATATGGGTGTATATGGGGGTGTATATGGGGGGTATATGGGGTGTATATGGGGGTGTATATGGGGTGTATATGGGGGTGTATATGGGGGGTATATGGGGTGTATATGGGGGTGTATATGGGTGTATATGGGTGTATATGGGGGTGTATATGGGGGGTATATGGGTGTATATGGGGGTGTATATGGGGGTGTATATGGGTGTATATGGGTGTATGGGGGTGTATATGGGTGTATAGGGGGTGTATAGGGGGGGGTTTAAGTAGTTGATCAGTTTTTGGGTGTAGGATATCAAATAGTTTGCATGATAAATGTCTGAAATATCACAGCAATGATAATTTTGAAGGTTATGAGCTGACTAATGTGAATTTTTCTTTCCCCCTTTTTTATGAAACCCAATCTTCGATTTCTATGCCATCAACATGAACATTTCAGCACGGGCAAGGGCACGTATGGAAGCCCGGGAGCAGGCAGCCCGGGACCAGGCAGCCCGGGAACAGGCAGCCCTGGAGGAGGAAGAGGAGGAGGAGGAAGAGGAGGAGAAGAAAGAGGAGGAGGAAGAGGAGGAGGAGGAAGAAGAGGAGACACTGGGTGCAGTTTGGACCCACACCATTTCCCCATCCCCTTCCCCCTCCACAACCCCCACCCCCTCCACAACCCCCACCCCCTCCACAACCCCCACCCCCTCCACAACCCCCTCCCCAACCCACACCCCCTCCCCAACACTGGAGACAATGGGTGCAGTTTGGACCCACACCATTTCCCCATCCCCTTCCCTCTCCACAACCCCCACCCCCTCCGCAACCCCCCCCCCTCCACAACCCCCACCCCCCCTCCACAACCCCCACCCCCTCCACAACCCCCACCCCCCCCCCCTCCCCACCCCATTTCCTACCCCCCTACACCTCTCCACCACCCACCCCCAAACCTCTCCACTCCCCAGTCACACCCACTACCTCGGTCCAAACACCAGGACCATCCTCCTTGCTCCTGCCCCCCCCAACCACTGCACAGCCAACCAGCGGCGCCCAGGATGGCTCAAGTAGCCGTAAGTAAATAATGTGTCTAATGTTGACCTACACATTTCTACACATAAACAATCACAACAACCACATATGTGTATCCAACATCAACATTAGTTGCAACATATCACTGCAGGCCGACCATGAGGTGTGTCCTGTCCTTCTCCAGGAACAAGGCTCCCCTTGGTGGTTTTTTTGAGTGTGGCCATGCCTCACCCCTTGAATAATTGACATAACAGTACATCCAATGAGATATCCGACATTAGTGGTGTGGTAGTTATGTGGCTCCAGGTGTTGGGTAACTCCAGTTCCCAGCATGATGTGCAACACAGGGCCAGATTATAATGGAGGCGCAAGGGGTCAGTGCCCCTGGGACCCCCTCTAGCTAGGGGCCCCCTGTGGTTGTCATTTTTTTTTTTAAAAAGAAAATGTTTAAGTTATGTTTTTTTTTTTTTGCTAAATGTTTTGTGCATGGGTGGGGTAGTGCTGCAGCTTCACCTATCTGCCAATGTGACAATGATTTATGGTGCTGAGCATCGGGAGGCAAGGCACACTGATTGCACAAGTGTGCAGTGCATTTCTGGGAGTTGACTAAGTCCCATGACACTTTGCACCAGAGGACAGAGGCTGAGAAGTTTGTGCTGAGCTCTGATTGGTGGAGCTCATTACATGCTTCTCAGGTCCATGGAGAACAGCAGCAGCAGCTTAGTCATAGGAGGGTTTTTAATCAGAGGCAGCACTAGGACTGTGAGGTCTCCTCCAGAGTAAGGGGCAGAGGGACAAACACAGGCTTTTCATGTGGTGTGTGTATATATATATATATATGGTGTCTATTATTATTCCGAGTGCCGCCAACCCCCTGTCTATATATATATATATATATATATATATATATATATATATATATATATATATATATATATATATATATATATATATATATATCCCCTGCAGGTAACCATTGACCAAGTTTATTCTGCCTTTACTCTATGTTTTGACAGTATAATATTCGCCCATGCAGTGTGCGGCCAGTAATGACAAGTGCAAGGGGGCCCCCCGCTCTAAAGTACCCCGGGCCCCCCAAAGGCTTAATCTGCCACTGGTGCAACTTAAATGTAGAGATTGTTTTGGTAATAGTGTGTGAGGCCATGCGGATGCATGCTTTACAAACATAGCTGTAGGCCTATAATTTGTACAGCAATGTCCTAAATTTAAAATAGTAAGGAGTGCTTAAGCCACAACAATGTCATAACCCTTAAATAGCACAGGCTAATTGTGAGGTTAGAGGAGAGTCCCCCAAAACCAAAGTACCAATTGGGATACAGCATACATTCATTGATGAAGGAGTAATTGAATTAATGTTATTTACTATGTACAGTATGTGTGTGTTAACATATTTTTTTTTAGTACTGTGTTTACAGCAGACCCATCTTCAATGTAGTTTCTAAATGTATGTGGCCTTCACACATAACTCTGAACTTTTTATTATGTACAAATACAACAAACATTTGTGTATGTTATATATTATTTTTTTGTTTTATCCCTTCATTACAGACACTGAACAGCAGCAGGAGGAGGTGGCAGCAATAATGCGTGAAATAATGCTGACCCTTGTCTACCTCCAGCTCCTTTTTGGGCTTCTGGAGGCCCGCCTTTAATTTTTTATTTATCCCCCCCCCTTTTTTTTTTTGTATAAATTAAAAGTTGGATTACAGTTCGAAATTGCCTGTGTTTTTAATAATAATCATGTTAGAGGGCGTGTAAGGGTAGGTACATACAGATGTGTACTGTAAGTTATACTTGTAATTTGAGGTGAGGGGTAATGATTGATGTGTGAATGTGTGTGTTTTTGAGTAAAATAACACATAGTGAAAATGCATGAATGTTTAATGTTGTTCGATTAAAACATCACACATAACATCAGGGTAGGTATACATGTTACACATTTTGGACAAAGTAATTACGTACATAATTTAGTACATATACAGAAACACCAACATAACTTGATTTAAAAGTAACAGCAATATGGGGACACATAGATAGTGATTAAAATGCCACATTAGAACATAACAAATATACATGTAATGAGGGTTCAAATGTAGTTTTATTAGGTCTTTATTAAGGTAGACAATTGAGTTAATAGAAAACAATAAGTGAATAACAAATAGATTAATTAATCAATTGTCAGATTAGTAGTTGAGAGGCAAGATTTGCAGGTCCATATATGTGAAGGGTATGCCAGCGTGCACGGACGTACGCTCACTCTCACGAGCGGTGACATAAGCTGAGTTTTCCATTGAAAACAATAGGGACCCGTCCGTGCAAACTGGCGTACGCTCAGATCTCCGCAAGAAGTTGGTGGGGAGACGGAGGAAAGACGGCCGTACACGGCGCCGTACGCTCAGCTGTACGCCTGTTGTCGGAGTGCAAGGGCTGGCCCGTCCGCGTACGTTGCCGTACGCTCATTTGTACGCCACTCCCCTTCTACGTTATTTCTGCCCGTACGTAAGCGGCTGATTTGTGGGTGGACTTAACCCTAACGGCCGCGTACGGCTAGCGTGCGGTAATGGCGAACGTACGCACGTTTGGCCGCTCCGACCAGAATAACCTCCTAAGTGTAGTGTTCCACACCACATACCCCTTATGTATGATTCCTTATGTACAAGCTGGCTCCCTGGTTGTGGCATATAAGTAATAGTAAGTGTAGCCGGCTCCCCACATGAGGCACTGCCTTCAGCTTTTGGTTGTCATTAATGAGGGGGAGGCAGGTTATGTTGTCCCTGGAGGTAGCTTGTAGTGCTAGGACGACACAGACTGGATGTCTCGTGGCCACCACGTGTAAGGGCCACCCCTGCTGCCGACGTCGCGCTGCCGCTCTCCTGTTCCTGGCTCTGTCCTTGTGGGTGCCTCCGTACCACTGACTTGGCTCCCCCTCCCTGTAGCCCTGGTGGCACTCTGCAGGGAGAGGGTGGACCTCCGGCTGTCCCGTTTACCCGCCCAATCTCGTTGCTCATGCTGCCCACCCAATAGTGATCGGCATCGGTGAGATGTGGATTTTTCACATGTTGTATTTTAACATTCATCTGCCCCTTAAGTCTTAACTGTCGTGTTATAGTTTTATCATCTACATGCTCATTGCCAGGGGTTACATTCTCATTGCCAGGGGTTTCTTGCTCAATGGCAGGTGTTTAATGTGCCTTGCCAGGGGTTTCTTGCTCATTATCAAGAAACCCCTGGCAAGGTCAGAGGTTACATGCTCGTTGCCAGGGGGTTACATTCCTGTTGCCAGGGATTTCTTACACATTGCCAGGGATTACATGCTCGTTGCCAGGCGTTACATGCTCGTTTCCAGGGGATTAAATGGTTATTGTCTGGGTTTACATGCTTGTTTCTAGGAGGTTACATGGTCATTGCCAGGGGTTTCTTACTTGTTGCCATGGGTTACATACTCAATACCCCATGTGACCCCACGGCACCAGTTCCCCATCACCAACACCACTGCTTCCTGCCCCTGTGTTCTGTGTTCTGCATTTCTACTCTGCAATACGGTTGTCATTCTGGGTACCATAGATGGACCTTAAAAATGTCATATATTCTTTTATACTGAAAGAAATTTAATGAATAATATATACTATGCCATATTGGTGTAATACTGGATACATTCTCAGAACTAATCTATCCAGGTGTAGATAAACTGCATTTCTCTGTGCCTCCTCAGCAAACTCCGGATTTGGGGACATAATAATGTAATAATACTGATTACGGAGAGTGGAAGAGCGGTAACAATAAAAAGTACATGGATGAAAGTTGGCTGTGAACCACACAAACAGCTGGCTGAATTATTTTCTTAGAGGATCAGAGGAAGAAAAAGACTATTAGTCAGGATTTAGTGCGGCACACATCTTTGTGCTTAATAGTGGGAGCCGTCCCTCCTCACACACCCTGTGCGTTTCCTTTTATTCAGTTAATCACACATACTTTTCATGACAGACAATCCTATTTTGTCACCCAGCACCATGTAATTATGTGTGTAATTGGCAGAGAATTCTTCTTCAGTACCTGAATCCCAGGTAAAAAAATAAAAATAATGATAATAAAAAATCGCTTGCACCTGCCTGTACTGTCGCACCGTGTTTGGAAAACTGGATATTATTCAGTTATAAAGCCTTTTCCCTAGAAGCTAGTGTGTTTCCCATTTGAATAGTGAGCGACAACCCTACAGAAAGTACCACGAGGATAGATAAAGATTTCTGTAAGCAAAGAATTTCGGAAAAGGAAATAAATCTTTTCCAGCATATCTTTTGTTTGTCTCCGTTCCGGGAGAAGCACAGAGAGGAGGTGTGGCTTGCATCATTGGTGGGTGGGGCCTGGATGTCAGTCAATAGGTCCTGCTCCCAAATGCAGTGATTTTCTGGGTCCGCAGGGAGAGGGTGGGGCTAAATTGTGTGGATTTTCATCACTAAGTTGCACCACCTCCTTTGCGGACCCAAAATTCCCTGTAAATATCCTCATCCTGTCTGCTTTGCTAGGAAGTTGGTGGGATGCTTGTAAATGGGCACGTTAGACTTAACAGTTGTCTGTAACTGGGAATAGAGATGGGCAAAGTGACTCACTAAAAGAGCGGTGCTCATTTGAACACCCATGAAAAGAACTAGTTCTTTTGAACGGTTCACTAGCTCACTTTGAATAAAAAGAATGGTTATTTCCGTTTTGAGTGTAGCATCTGTTCTGAATCTGATGCATGTAAAATGAAAGTTAAAAGTACAACACAGCCCAGCAAATACACATCTAATAAAAAAATATCAGCACTGTCTAGCCAAAGTCTGTGTGTCTGTGAGTGAGAATGTGTGCTCATGCTGCTCACCTTTCTGTGATACTATCACATTCCTATTGGTCCAGGTGTTCAAACACTTGCTGCTCCATCTCATACTCGGTCCTGAGCAGTCTCTGCGGAACTGAATGGACTAGATCGTCTGATGACTCATCAGTCCTTGCAAGTAGTTTGCTAGTTCACTGATTCATACAGATCACTGATTAGTTCACTGACTCATGAGTCCTTGCAAGCAGTTCAGTAGTTTACTGATTCATACAGATCACTGATTATTTCACTGATGAGTCAGTACAGTTTCTCTAAGCTACCATGTGTGGCACTGCTGTGCTCAGGCAAATGCATTGTATGAAAACAAAACAGAACATATCATAGCACAGTAGGCCTCATTCACTCTTTCAAACAGCTCACTCGCTCTTTCAAAAGACTGACACATCTCTAGATGGGAACAACTGGCTCTTTTGAGCGAGATCACAGCACTGGACTACTCTACAGGTGCAGAAAATAATGTTGTATTCCTGCTCTCAGCCATACTTGCCTACTTTTGAAAACTAGTTTCAGGGAGATTATAGTTGGTAATAGAATTTTACACAGCGCACCATTGAGGGGGTGTGTCATGCTCCACCCAAAGGGCGTGTCTAGTTCCATATATGGAGAGATTGTGAAAAGAGAGTGTGAACATGGCACCTGTAGATACTGCTACATCTGAGAGGAATCTTTTAAAATGACTTATATCCCAATGTAGATGAGCCCCAAAGCAGTTAGTAAGAGCTACTATACTTGGTAAAGTGCTGGGAAATGGTGCAGATGATTCAATGTAAATGTATCTGTCTCTCATTTCTTTTTCCCCAAAAAATATAACAATGTAATGTGGGCTAGGTGAAATGAGGGAGATCGCTAGACTAATGAGGGAGAGAGGGAGATTGCTGCTATTTCAGGGAGTCTCCTGCAGAATGCAGCAGGGTAGGCAACTATGCTCTCAGCTGCAGATACTATCACTACAGAACTTGGGGGCTGGGGGAATTATAAAATAAAAGGAAAATTAATCAAAATCACATGTAGAGGTCTAGGATGAGGAAGACAGAGGGGCAAGATGAGCATATACTCAGCAACAGTACAGACAATTGTTGGCAGAGTATATAGCAGTGCTTGTGGTGTTGTTGGAGTACACACTTTTTGGACGCTTAACCAGGAATGTAGGTTTATTAATAGTAATGAGCACAGAGTTAATAGGTGATCATTCAGATGTATGATGCAGGTAATTATCTTTATCCTGCAATAGATGGATGGAGGTCTCTGTCTCAGTACTTGATGCTGTGGTTCTGTGAGGCAGGATAGCGGGGTTTAGTGCTGCAGGCTGTGTGCAGGGATCTCTGCCTCTGGCGGTGATTGGCAGCTCCCTCTGGGAGCGCGCTGCAGGGACGATGGCAGTGTCCTGTCACCAGGTAGAGTGATCTATGTCTCTCTCTCACTGGGCACACACTACTATATAGAAGTTGCAGCGGGGGCTCTCCTCAGACTTCTGAGGTAAAGGTGTGCAGTCATCCTCCCAGGCTAAAGACGCGCTGTTAGTAACGGTCTAGGCGCGCAGGGCTGGGAACACCTACTAAGGAGGATGGCAAGTGCAGGGGACCACACAGACGAAGGGGCTGCTGCGGCTTCCATGGGTACAGGCAGGGCAGCTGACAGGGGGGTGCCCTGGGTACAGCTTTCCCGGGCCCGACCTCTGGAGGGGCCCGGTCAGCTGCCCACAGCTCCCCCCCCTGCGCACAGCCTCCCCCACCCGGCGGCCAGGCACACACAATACACAGTGCAGCCTGCAGAGCGCCGAGCCTAGGACACAGAGGGGCTTGACACTCTGAAGGCTGCACTGTGCAGTGTGTACTACGGACCTGACCGTGGAGGCTGAAGGAGACGGAGGATGATGGGTGATGGTAAGTAATCGTATGGGGTAGAGGGAGGCGGGGTACTGGCAGGCGGGCATGGAGGGGGGGGGCGCCCAGGAGATATGGCACTGTGCCACTGGGGGCCGGGACTGTAGGTCAGTCTCAGGCGCCAACATTTCGAATGGTGGCCATGGGGACAGGTGTAGAGTGCACCTTACTAACAACAATATAGTTCTCACCCCTAATAACAGAGCTGTTGCCTTGCTCAGACAAGGAGTACAGAGAACAGCAATTTAAATGAGAGATGTGTGCGGAACCAAATGTGTTGGTTTTGGATCTGGAATGATCTTCGTGTTTTGGTTTTGGTATCGGTTTTGAAAAACCACCCTCAAATGTTTTGGTTCGGACTCTGATAATCATTTGTTACAATTAAAAATCGATAAAACAGTTAAAATCATGTAATTTTTGCAATCCAAACTCAAAATTCAGATTAAGATCTAAACCAGGATTTCGTTCGGATCGCATCAACTCGGGGGGATCCAGACCAGGTTTTGTTCCGGTTTGGATCTACAAAATTTAGGCGGGTTTCATACCTCTCTAAACTCTTTAGGCTAGTAAAAAAAAGGCTAGGTGTAATAATCTTGTGCCAAATATAAAATCTCAGTGCTGCTACTATACTGATGTCATACACACTCTACGTGCGATATCATAACTTAGATGACAGAGCAATGCATGCTGGGTTCCCCGATTACATAAATTAGCATGCTTTGTGCATATAGAGAGATGAAGTCCGCCCTCCTCTCTCCCTCTTACCAGCAGCACAGTAGCATAGTCAGTGTCATGCTGAGTAACTGTAGACTCTAGAGCAGTGCTAGAGTCTACTGTGCATGTGCAGGACCTTGGGAAAGCGGCACGGCGGCCATTTTTCCAGTGACTTTTCAGGGCTGCTGTAGCGGATGTGTGGAATCCAGAGAGGTGAGTACTGAAGAAATGGATGCAAGGTGTGCTGAGTGGGCCCCGTGGACCCATTATAAACAAGCCACTGCTTCTCCATGCCCATTGTAAGGTACTTAGGGATGAAGATGACCGTCAGGACCTTTCAGAGATAGGACCGAAGAAGCATCAACATCTAAGGTGAATGTAAGAGAAACATCTGGTTGTCTTAATACAGGAGCAGAGATAAACTTTTTGCGTGAGGAGATGGAATGCCTCAATACTGTAGTTTCATCTGAAACGGATGAGGGCGGTAATTCGTGCCACAACGGTGGAGAAATTCTGGAACCTTACACACTTTTGCTATGGAGCCTACAAATATCCAGTCACACCGCTGACCCAGGGCAAGACTGGGTAACTCTAAAACTTGAAAAAGGAGCTGTACATAACCAAAAGTGCTAATCAATGGAGACTTTTGAATCTCTTTGGTGTTGGAGCCTTTTTATTCCTGTCCTGGGAATCCCGAATAGAGGTGAGCATAATGTTTAACACTTTGGCCCTAATTATTTCTTTCTTTCATATTTTCCTTGTGAACCCGTTCACCAGCCGCAGACAGAAGGCTGAGAGTCATGGAGACTGGGGGACTCGGAGCCCACACGTGACATGCAGGAACAGCTATCAGGGCGGTGAGGTTTCACGGCAGCTATCTGTGTGATTCCTTTATTAGTTCAACCAGCAGCAGTGAAAGAGCTAATTGTAGTATTTTCTCTCTTATGCAAAGGTTCTGTTTCCATCTGACCATGTCAAATCCTAACTGACTGTATTGACCATTGACTGGTTGAGCAGAAAAGAAAGAATGTGCTGTCAAAACCTTTACCATTCCCCAGGAACGTCAGAGGGAAAACATGAAGCGCTGTGATTACAAGCAGTGCAGCGGTGTGTCTCCAGCTATTAGGGCTCAGCAAGTCAATGTTTTTCTACACGAGAAGAGTGTACTGTACTCCAGGACCATTGCAATGGGCCTGCGGTTCTAGATGTCACTAGGCCGGGCTGAAACTAGGTCTCCTGGTGCCCGGGGCCAGGCAGTCTCCTGGTGCCCCCCTACAAAAAAAAGGTGTTAGGCTATGCTGGGGTGAAGTAGCCTGACTGGGCAAGTGGCATTAGGGGAGATGAGAGTGGCTCCACAGCGGAAGTACTGAAACAGTCTGACAGCCAGGAAGAGAGCGGTGAGCTGCCCGGCTGTAGGGATGGCCATCGACCATTGATGATTCGAAAACATTGATGGTTTATGGCCAATGTTGAATACTTTTGCCATCAATGGGGGAGAACCAGATGTTTTCTCTCCATTGATGGCACAGCAAAATTATGTTTTGCGTTTTTTTTTTTAAAGTGCTGGGGCATGGAGCATAGCTCGGCCCCTTACACCCATAAAGCCCCACCCCTTGTTTTGATTGGCCCAAAGGCCAGTCAATCAAACACAATGGATGACCATCGATAGGTAAAAATATTGATAGTCATCCATTGCTAGTTTTACACTATCGATAGCCAGTTGCTCTATAGAACATCGATGGCAACCATCGAAGGCAATGGCAACGATGGCCATCCCTACTTCAGAGAGGGTCCACCGTCTGCGACTATTTGAAATCTCATGCCAGGTCGCCAGCCAATAGGAGCTCATGGCCCGGCAGCCAATTAGGATCGGCAGTGGTGGTTATTGACCTATTGACTGGCGATCTGACGTGATATTTCAAATAGCCACGGACCCAGTCTACAGACAGCTGGGCAGCCCACCGCTCTTTGCCCGGCTATCAGACTGTTTCAGTGCTGCCACTGCGGATCCGCTCTCATCTCTTCTAGTGCAGCTCGTCCGGTCCCTCCCTCTCTGGGGTTCACCTGCTCGCAGTCCCCGGTGCCCATGTCGCCTGACCCCCTAGCACCCCCCTAGTTATGGCCCTGCTCTATGTCGGCTACAGTGTGTCCTTGGAACATCACAGAAACGCCAGTAGGATAACTTGCACTTTTTGGGATTAGGGTTAGGGTGAAAAATATTAAGAAGCAGGATCTGCAGTGTCCCCTTACTTTTACTCAGTGGCTCCACTCCCCAGGGGCATATCAGAACTGGAAGAGGCATCTATTTATTTATTTATTTACAGTTTCTTATATAGCGCAGCAGATTCCGTTGCGCTTTACAATAGTAGACAGTGATAAGACAAACTGGGTAACAACGGACAGACTCGGAGGTAGGAGGTCCCTGCTGCAAGCTTACAATCTATGTGCACATCTGGGAATCCCCTAATGATAGATGCTAAATACATGTGGGCTAAAGAATCCCTGACCCCTAACGTCACCTGCGACAGCAGGGAGAGGGGCGAGGTGGGTGTGCTAGCACTTTTACTATTCACATGGACATCTAATAGTAACCTGTGGCAAGCCAAGTGGAGTGAGCCACCATGGTCAGTGAAGTGAGCCCAGTGAAGTGGGTCACATGGTTGTGATGTTAGAGGTCATTTAGCAAACTTGAATTTTGCCACGACTGTCCCCTAACTCCTGTACACAAAACCGAGTACTGTCACATGTGTATATCTCCAATAATGTCTTACAAATCTGGTGCTGGAGCCCTGTTACTAAAGCTAATGACAGAGATTTGTGCATACGGTGGACAGGAGGTAAGTACTTTTCATGGGTGCAGGGTGTATGGTGTAGGCCACTATGGACCCACACACCCTGCACACAAGGATATGGGACTGCCGTTCCACCGTGCATGTGATGCTGTGGGGGGGACGGGACTGCCAGGCGGAGACGGGGCGGACGGCTAATGGTACATAGGAAAATGCGGTAAAACCCCCGTTTTACCGCAATTTCCCTTTAGTACATCCCGCCCCTAGAGAGAACATGGGAGGACAGGAGGTTTCCTCGTTTACAGAGAAATCAAATATTGACGGATTCCCAACAAATGGCGCGATATCGGCAGCCCGGAGCGAGATCTCATAGGAGAACTTTACCACATTCTAAAGACTCGCAAATATACATGTTGTATGGATACTACAACTTCAGGCGTATATTCAAAATATACCAGAAATCACAAAAGTATATACATTACATTACGTCCCTTTTACATTTATAGGGGAACACCGGATGTTCAATGGTGGGGACGCGGATTACGTTACATGTATTCCGCGTCCCCTCCCCCTTGGTGGACTCGCAAGGCTGCGAAATTCGCAGCATGTGAGTCAACCAGAATAAGGGCCATAGGGTTTATGTCAAACACATCAAGGTTTCTTTTATGTATGAATCTTCCCCCTATGTCAGTACGCTAGCGCCCGTATGCTAATTGGGCGCCCTGATAATACACAAGTACCAAAAATGCAAATGTTTCTGTATGTGTTCTTATTTACTTAAATTAATGTATTAATCCTTTAATCAGGTGTAAAGCATTTCCCATGGGATTTGTATAGTGTATACTGTGCTTAGTAACAATATTTGTGATTATTTCGTAACAAAATGAGGATTGATTTATTTCATGCATTGATGCAATAGGTGCAATACTTCAGAGAGGAAATAACAGTTCAGTAGAACTGGGAGAAAGTAAGACGGAATCTTGAAGTGCTTCTGGTTTCCTCTGCACTGTGGCTGCAGTACAGTATCAGTATGAGGAACTTGTGGTAAGGGAAGTTATGTTAATATCAGATAACACTGCTACGGTACGGGCGATGAATTATGTACGGGCTGACTCAGGGGCAGTGGTTAGCTCGTAAAGGTGGCTGGCTTTGTGGTCTGGAAAAATATTTACGTTTTGAGACCTGTGTCCTGTCTCTGGAGTCTAACACACGATACTGTCATTATCTCATTTCAGTTTAAAGTTACATTATTCAGGAAATGGGTTCTCGTGGGAAGTGTCATAATTTTTCGTTTTGTCTTCTACTGTATACAAACATGACTGACACTTTCACCTACAGCAGGCTATATAAGGATCTGGGAGGAAGTGAGTCCTGGTGCAGGCGGTTGGGTAAAGTTGCCCAATTTTTCCTAAGCAAAAAATGTTACAAACAGAAAAGTACAGAAAAAAATCAATAACCATTTATTAACATCTTATTGGCACCCCTGAGCCAGATTAGCAAAGCAAAAAAGCAGCAAATGGGCAAAATCATGTGCACTGCAGGTGGGACAGATGTAAAGTGTGCAGAGAGAGTTAGATTTGGATGGGGTATGTTTAAAGTGAAATATAAATTGTAGTGTAAAGGCCCCTATAAACTAGTCTGACTTGTCCTAAGTACAAGTTGGACCAAATTCCCCTTAAGCTCCCCCGGCAGCTCCCCGGGAGGGCCGACATGATTTAAATCACATCCTGGGGGGGCTGGGGGGGGGGGGGGGGGGGCTGCAGCAGGGGAATTAGAAAAAAACCCTGTGAAAAGATTACCCAGGCGCTGATTAGCTGAGAGAGCACTGTCAGCCAATCAGCACCTTGGGCCTTATTTTGGTTCACTCTTTCTGACAAAATCCTTCTTAGATGGACAAAATGACGTGCACTGCAGGGGGGCAAATGTAAAATGTGCAGAGAGAATTAGATTTGGGTGAGCTATTTTGTTTCTGTTCAGGGTAAATACAGACTGCTTTATTTTTACACTGCAATATAGATCTCACTTTGAAGTAAAACCCCACCCAAATCTATCTCTCTCTGCACAAGTAACATGTGCCCCCCTGCAGTGCACATGGTTTTGTCCATCTAAGAAGGATTTTGTCAGAAAGAGTGAACCAAAATAAGGCCCCTTGTCCCATAGAAGCCACTGCACATGCCGGACAGTGGGTAGAGAGTTGGTTGACAGACTTTCAATATTACGAGCAGTAAACATGTGGCAATGACATTACTACATACATATATAGAGAGAGAGAGAGAAAGAGAGAGAGAGAACGAATTCGCCCGGCACACAGTAAATTATGCAGATCACTGGAACGTGCAGCACTCCAAAATCAATGTTCAGAAATAACGCTTTTATTGAAGACGTTTCAATATCAATTTGATATTGTCATCAGGTACTTGATGACAATATCGAATTGATATTGAAACGTTGTCTTCAATAAAAGCCCTGTCGTACAACCCATGATCCTCTATATACACCTCAGGTCAAGCTATTCCAATTTATCTTATCGTTGAGGCCACCTGGCTTGGTGGTCCGCAAACGTAAGTTCCATTGGGATTCCTGTATTAGCAAGGCTTTGGCCTTATCACCCCCAAGATTTGATAGTGGGATCTGATCAATCATAAAGTATTTTAAATCTTCAAGGACATGGCCAGCCTCCTTAAAGTGTCTGGAGACCGGTTGGTCTATATCTTTACTTCTCACAGTCATACTAGACAATTTGTGGGCCCGACGATGGATGGATGGATCAAAACATCCTTGTGTGCCATCCTGTGCCACTACACCTGTTCTCTACTACGGTTACAACCCCTTAGTAAATGAAAACCATTAACAATATGATTCCCAGCTAACGCTATTAAACTACAGATGTAGCCACGCCCATTGCACTGCCACATGGGCACACATGGCATGGTGGCCGCAGGTGCGACTTAGTGCACCCATCCGGCTACTATCCCTAAATGCTGACTTCCTGTCGGCGAAATTGTAAGGGGATTGTGTTTATGATACATACGCATTTTCTGTCGCTATTTCCCCTGTTGCATACTTACTTATGGGAAATGTGATCTGCTGAAATTTACTAACAGTAAAATGTAAAATAATACTGGAGGGAGCCTTGTGATAATAACATCATGGGCGAAATGTAATAGGGGGCGATTTTGTACACATGTGCGATTTTTGGTAAAAAACGGCCGAAATCGCACGTTTTCCGAAAATCGCACATGTAATAGAGTGCGATTCGTGGATAAAAATCGCACTTTTTGCTGTGAAATCACACATTTTGAAGTGGCGATATTTAGTCACACTTCAGTTCGCATCCAGATGTTTTCCCATTATAAAGTATACAAATCTCACAGATAATACGTAATAGGGGTGTACAGTTTTATATTCTGTGGACACTAGCGGCTTGTCTCTATCTTGCCCAGAACCAGAGATATCAGCCTTCCAGCAGCCGGTCCCTGCTCCAGCTCCAAATGTCTGGTGTACAGTTTTATATTTTTGTCAATGGATTGCTCTGGCTCCGGATCTCTGATCCCCAAGTCCTCAGCTCCTCCTGAAAGTTAGGACTCTGGGTTTTTATACTATTGAAGGCTAAGAAATCTATTTCCAGATAATGGCGAAATCTGCAGTCAAACAAGCTGCCCTTCCACCGGAAAATGACGAATATTAAGCCCACTCCATTATGCAATCCTCCCCTGCGTATAAAACACCCCCTACCTCCCTGGAAGTCATTTACAAGGGACCCTTCATTCAGCTCAGGACCCCCTTCCACACGTTAGTGTTCTCCCTCCCACCACCTGTGCAGTAAAGGAGTAATTAGCAGAAGTTACTGCTCCAGGTCCTACATGTTGAATGGAAGATAGAGCACCCCCTGCCACCCGTGGGACATCAAAGCTGCTGCTGATAGCACTATAGAAGCTGTTAGTAGCGCCGGAGGAAGACGGCTCACCCCGCTGTCAGTGCGGGGTGAGCTGGCTGTGAGCTGGCTGTGGAGGAGGGAGGCAGCGCTGGACCCTGGATTGGTAAGTATGTTGGTGTAAAAGTGAGGTGTGTGTAATAAAGTTGAATGATTTAATGTTATGTATGAATGATTTAACCCTATCAGGCCGGCATCCAAAGCCCACGGATGGCAGTGACAGCCCCGGGCTTTAGCCCTGGACGGGTGAAGCCTGGGGGGTCCCTTTATTGGGGGGGTCCCCACTCCCGCAGGTACCCCGTCCAAGGCTAACCAGCCACGGTGCTCATGTTTCGGCCGGGGGACCTTATGTAAAAAGTGTCCCCTGGCTGTGGCATGACACCGCGGGCTGTTGGAGCCCGGTGCTGGTTTCAAAATACGGGGGATCCCCAGATTTATTTCACCCCTGTATTTTCGTAACCAGGACCGGTCCAATGAGCCCGGGGCTGGTTATGCTCAGGAGGGGGGGACCCCACGCCATATTTCTTTTCATTTAAAACATTTTCATGACTCAAAATTACACCATATCGCACTTTTTTGCTGTAAATTCGCATCTCATGAAATATGCGAATTCGCGGCAAAAAAAATGCGATTTTGAAAAGAGCGATTTGGTGCGATTTCGGGTCATGCGAAAAAATCGCACCCTATTACATTTCGCCCCATATATCAATGGCATTAAGCAGGCTTACCTCCATTTCCCTTATTCTTACTTTCCTTCCTACATGGTAACAGGCAAACAAAGCCTGGAGTTCGCTTCTGTGATCAGCCTGTGTGTCTCATATCTCTTTCACATCGCAAAAATAACCCAGGTCGATCTTGTGTTGTTGCCGGGTTGACCCAGGACCTTGTGCATTGTGAAAGGGCCTTTTCGAATTTCCTACGTCCAGCAACCCGGCATTCCAACCCGGGTTAAAAGAAGGGTTGTGCAATGTGAAGAGACCCTGGTGGTGCTGCTCACACTATGGAGGCTTGGAGCGCTTGGAGACAGCATCAGCTCCCCAGCCCAGCTGCCTTCTCCCCAGCCCCCGATGATGCACCTCCTCCCCACCTCACCTCCGGCTGATGTCAGCAACCTGGCAAATGCCTGGTCACTGTGGGAGATGAACCTTGCCAATACTGGGTTGCTCCCCGGGATGGACCCATGTCCAAATCCCGGCTGCGACTCGGCATTTGCAATAGGCAATCGGGGGCTTTCCTCATGAAGCCATACCTCCTTTAAATGAGCCTATATTCATCTGGAAGGGTCTCTTGGCCACACCGGGTGTCATTGACACTAGTGCCGCCAGTTTCCAGACGTATTACAGTTGCATGTGACATAGAGTACCCAGGATGCGATTTTATTATTCAGATGCGATTCCATTGTACCCATGTATCCATTATTTTGCAATTCCATTTGTATCCATGAAGTCTTTCCAAAACCTTTACTCTTATGACTTAAAATCCCTACCGAGGCATTCATAATGCGCCATATTTCCTAATATACTGTTACGATCCAATCCAAGTTTGTTGCCTATTGAACCTGGTACTGTATGTTGGATAGTGTTAAAAAAAAATTTGAACTTCAACTGTCACTCTGCGCAATAAAATTACCTGTGTTTCCTCTGATTACCTTGTTCTTTACAGCTTTGTGCATGAGTTATAGGAAGATGGCAGGCAGGCGAACACGATGTACAAGAACATTACCTGCTTCAGAAGCAGAATGCAGGAAGCGATATCTTAAAGATGATTGAGCAGAAGTGATGAAAATGGAGTTGTCAGACAAGTGATCATGAAAGAGTAGGCTTTATCTTCTGAAAGATGTGAAACAATTAGATAATGACCGGGTTCGTAGTGTTTCCCTCTATATACATGTCCCTAAATGAACCCTTACAATGATGGCTAATGGCTTTTGTCTCGATGATTGATGTGGTCTCATTAAAGAGATAATGATAATCATCTCTCAACATTTTGTTGACACTTGAGGGACCCGCACTTCCTATTAGAGTATTTTTGAATTTTTACGGAAATAATGGAGCATTTTAAAAATGTTTCGGTGATCTTCCTGCTACATACATGATAATGTGCAGCAATGGTGCTCACCCCTCAAGCTTCCCAATGGGTCATGCGTAAGGATTTCTCTCTGTTGATTAATTGACCCAGAAAATAAATGAACTCAACTCAAATGGAAGTATTTCTGTATCATTGCATACAATGGGTGTGATTCAGACCTGAAGGTTCGAATTTGCTCCCCTGGCCGATGTTTGGGGTTTGCCCGTGCGTGAATATGCGTGCGTACAAACCACTAGATCGAATGCCTTGGCCGAGTTTCACACTCCCTGGGTTGTTCGCTCAATAGTGGGCGGACAGGGGGTGGGCAGGAGTTGGATGCAGAGGACCGCCCTTAGAAATGCTGGGCGTACCCCTGAGAATGCAGACGAGCCCATGCCTGCTTGGGGCGGGGCTCCAGTCTACTGATGGACCACAAGACCACTTAGAATTCAGACTCCTGATAAATCAGAAAGAACATGAATGTATAGTTTATATACTTATCAGAAGGAAGGACAGGCCGGTTACACGGACTGAGAAAATGTTATGGCACGCGATGTACTGCTTTTCTATTTCAGAATTACTTGGACACCCATGTCCTAAGGTGGAATATTAGAACATATTTTCTTAGAACTCCCATTCGATATTGACCTGAACTAACCTTGGGGCATCCCGGCCTTTTATTTTTTAATTACAGTAACTTTACTGCGTAAGTTTAAACACTACAGATACCTTTACCGAACTCTCAATATAGGAAACTGAAACCACAGACGTTATGTTACTATAACTTTTTTACTATTATTATTGTTGTGTGTATTTTGGCAGGTCGTTTTACCCCCCCCCCCCCCCCCCCCATTTTTTCCCTAGTAATAAATCCTAAAACACAAGTTTCTTATTTTTCTAACTTATTTCTGCGTCTCGTTGCTCTCACTCTGGCCTCACTTTACATATATAATTTTTGAGTCAATATTATCAATGCCGAAACTTTTCTTCATGCATGGCGAAGCGATCCAAATCCTTGACATGTCAGTGAGTGCAAGGCAAATATATCTCAGGCCCGTTCAGTCCCTGGCGGTATAAATTCCATTGCAGATATTTGTTAAAAACTTAAACTTCTTAGAAAAATAATTGAAATGGCCACAGTGGCCTCACTGGTCTTCTTTCATTACTCAAACAGTTGAGTTTTGTGAGACGGAATTCAGAAGCTTAATAGGTGCATTAAGTATAAATGAAACAGTGGTTTCAGTCTTAGAACAAACGGTAATTGGTCTGACCTGACTCCTAAAGGGATAGTCCTCTCGTTTTCTTTGGTAGTGGTATATTTGTTCTACAGTGAGAATAATAAAGAGAACCATGGGCTCAGAGATATGGGAGTCCCACAGAGTTAGTAACCGCTGGCTATCGATCTGGAGATTTCTGGAGCCATGAATTCAAATGCCCATTTTATTATGGTACTCTGCCAGAATAGGGACATACATTGTCATATCGGTCACTGGTTAGAGATGTGTTTAGTGGCAGAACTGATGTTTTTAAAACCACTTCTCAGCCTCTTAAAGCTGCCTTGAAAATCTGCCTGGACCTTACAGCATAGTTGCCACTTCCCTTGATGTGCCATATGGGACTACGTGGGAGATCTAGGTGGGTGGAGAGGGTACAGTGCTATGCATTGAGCAATTGCAACCGCACCACTATAAGATTTTGGCAAAGTTCCCAGCATTGTAGAGAAGTGGCTACATGTGGCAGGGTTTCCCACTCTCCCCACTAAGACTTGGCAGAGCTCACCAAATTCAAGAGTCTCCTGAAAACTGGAAATGTGAGAGTGAGAAAGTACTGTGTGCCCTAAGCAAAGGTGCTTTTTAAGTAGTGCTAACCAGTTTTCCATTGGCCTCCAACCAGATCTGTAACAAGCCAATAGAAAGGTTTTGCCCTAACCATGGTACTGGTGTTCTTGGGCTTCGCCTATTGAATTGAAGATAACCATTCAGAATGTAGCTGTTTCTAGTGCAGATAGAGTTTGGCAGGGCTAATGGAGCTTCACTGGCAAAGATTAAGTGGAAGGGGGAAAGAATATATACAAGCATAGTTTCCTACCTACCTAATTTCAAGAAAATGTGCCCAATCCTAAAGTTTCCTTTCAACCACTTCTTCACAGAGAGACTAAATGACCCACTTGTTTTTAGATTTTCAATGCTCTACAGTACAATTAAACTACACTAGTTACAGTCTCAATGATTAGAATTCCACCACTTAACTCATCGATAACTCCACGACTCCAAACATTCTGATTAATTAAAACTCTCCTCCCAAACATCAACAAACCGGATTAATGTTTTCTAAACTTCCAGATGTCCATCACTCTACTCCACCATTACTCGACCTTCAGGCATCTACCACACTGCTTAACTGCTATGTCTTTCTCAGACATTCACCATAACCACTACTTTCACCACTTGACTCAATGACTGTTCTACTTTCTTTTTACTGTCACGCTTTGTAATCGGATGCCTGTTTCAGGTGTTCTGCTTGTGATCAAGACTTAAATTGTGTGGAGAGTTGCTTCGTTCTTTAGCTGAGCCTAAAGCTGTCTTTTTATGCCTTACTGTTATGAATTTTGATCAGAAAATCTTTAGTAAAAGATCTTTTATCACACTAATCATGTACACACACACAGAATATTTAGAACGCCTGCTTAATTTTGCTGCCTCACACCCGTGGGGTCACAGGTTCCATTCCATCCAGGACATACCTTTGTGTAGCTTCCATGTTCTCCAATAATAAAATAAATAATAATAATAATTATTAATCTGCTCATATAGTTTTCTACACGTAAGGAACACACATAAATCTATAAGAGATCTTGACAAAGGGTTTTATTTGTGATGCAATCATATTCAATATGATTTTAAGATTGTTGGGCTGGTATCCTATTTTGAGCGGTAATTTACTGCTACTAATAGGTTTGCTGGAGGGGATCCAATTAGCCCCGATATGCTTTGACGGAAGCATAATCCACAAAAAGACAAACCCCCCCGAGAGCTATGCAAACACATGGGATTGGGAGCTTATCCCAGATCCCATGCGTTATGATGTGATAATGGGTTATTTTTTGGATGAAAAATCAGGCTATAATTGGATATATGTAATGGGCATCACAGTGTGTGGCATATATATTATGGGCATCACGGTGTGTGGCATATCTGTACTGGGTATCTCAGTGTGTGGCATATCTGTAATGGTTATCACGGTGTGCGCCATATGTATAATGGGCATCATGGTGTGTGGTATATGTATAATGGGCATCTCAGTGTATGGCATATCTGTAATGGACATCTCAGTGTGTGGCATATCTGTAATGGGCATCACGGTGTGTGGCATATGTATAATGGGCATCACGCTGTGTGGCATATGTATGATGGCCATCACAGTGTGTGGCATATGTATAATGGGCACCACAGTGTGTGGCATATGTATAATGGACATGTGGCATATGTATGATGGGCATCACAGTGTGTGGCATATGTATAATGGCTGTGTATGGTACAAATCAAGGGGGTAATGTTGGCATATCTAAATATGTTTTTGGGTAAAGGGTAAAAAAGTTCCCTGACCCCTGGTCTACATGGTAATAGCTAGAATCTGATTGGTTGCTATTGGCAACATCTCAGGTCTAAAAATTCACACTTTAGTCATTTTACCCCTTATGCCAACATTTACTAGGATGTGAGTTCTTTTTCACACTGGATGTTAATGGGACCCCAATAAGAATCAACGACTTATTTATTTAGCACCTTCCAGAAGATAATAGATAGTGTCTGATTGGTTGCCCATAGCAACATCCCATGTGAAGTAGAACTCCCATCTTAGTAACTCCCCCCCTTAGTGTCTCATCTGGCACATTAAAGAGAAAATATAATGCCATCAATAATATTGCTCAAGCATAAGATTGTTCAAGATGGAGGAGTGGTGGTTGGCCTTCACTTTGGGGTAGGAAGACTGAACTACTTAAGAAACCAATGCATAATGCATATAACATGTAGGGCATTCTGTATATGTGGAAAACCTCCACTGAATTTTTTTTTTATTTAAATATCTTTATTATTCATAAAATTTAGGACAATTGGACATATCTGCAGGTTCGACGATCAGTGGCAAATGGCCAGATCCCCCAGGGTATATTTAGTGCATCGGAGATCACACAATCCTATCACCTCATTTTCCTCCCAAATTAATTGACAGCTGAACAGGATCAATCCTGCTTCTATCCTCTTTCTGCTCAGCAACCCAGAAAAAAAAAAAAGAATTATTTTATAACAAGACAAAAAAAGTTTTTCAAAAAAATTATTTAAAAAAAAATCTGAATAAATCAAATTGCAAACTTTAATCAAATTGAAAAACGTATTTTAAAATGGCATATTGGCGATGACCTTTCCTTTGATAATACGACAGCAATCCTTAGAGACAATAGTTACAAAAACTAGAGTAAAGTTAATAGCTAGCTAGATAAAAAAAAAAAAGAAAAGAAAAAAAGTCCTCTGCCATTGGTTGTGACCTAGTTTAATGAAATCAGGTCAGCTGCGTGCTCTTCATTACCCCCAGACTAAACTACAGAGAATACAAAAATGTTTCCATGCCTCTGAGTGCTGCTCAGTGGGGTATTGTGTGTTGTCTCTATATATTGACTTAGGAAGAGGTCTATACCGAAAGCTGGTAAATAGTACAAGGCATAGGAAGTAGGTACACATGCTCGATGATTGAATTAGATGAAAAAATAAGGTTGTGTCTCCTAAAACGTCCTCTTGGGGATTAGGGCAGCAAAGGAAACAAAAGTAGACACAATTATCTTAATATGTTAACCACTGATGAAGCTCACCTATCAAGTTAGAAATTCTAGGAATGCACTGGCTTTAATCAGATAACACAATTCTAACAGGGCCGGACATACAAATAAGGAATTGTGCATTGAATACAAAGAGTATTTAAAAAAAAAAAATCTTTTAAAAAGTTCAATTGAATTTTTTTAAATTTGTTTCCAAATTCCGCTATAAATTTAATTTTTCAGAGCTTTTTAAGGGCAGATTGGATATAATGGGTCAGATTTAATAGGATGCGATTTTTAGTAAGGTTCCAAAATCGCACCTTATCGGATTTTTTTAAGGGCAGCACAGATGGTGTAATGGTTAGAATTACTGCCTCACAGCACTGAGGTCATGGGTTCGATTCCCACCATGGCCCCAACTGTGTGGAGTTTGTATATTCTCCCAATGCTTGCGTGGGTTTCCTCCGGGCACTCCAGTTTCCTCCCTCAATCCAAAAATATACTGGTAGGCTAATTGTCTCCCAACAAATTAACCCTAGAATGTCTGTGTGTGCATGTACACGTGGTAGGGTAATATAGATTGTAAGCTCCACTGGGGCAGGGACTTATATGAGCGTTCAAATATTCTCTGTAAAGCGCTGTGGAATATGTGTGCACTATATAAGAAACTGATAATAAATACATTTTTAATGAGATGCGAATTCATGGCAAAAAAATGTGATATGGTGCGATTTTTAGTCATAAAAAGGTGCGATTTGTACCTCAATTCACATCCCAAGTTGGCGATTTCCTGAAAACGTGCAAATTCGGCCGGATTTTGCCTAAAAATTGCCAAAAAAATAAAAATTTGCATCCCATTAAAATGGCACCCAATGTCCTTATTACCAATACATCTTCAAAACATTTCTGGGACTGTGCATCTGAATCGCACATGTGTGGACAAAATATTACTCAACTGCATGGCACTGTGTCTGATTCAAGTCCTTTGTAACAATCGGTGACAAGTATAATATTCTGTTATGCTCACGATAGTAAGGGGCTGTTGCACATAGCAGTGGCCTATCTATAATGGGCGCAGGGCGCAGCACACACAGGTCCCTGAGGTCAGGGGGTCCATAGTAGTAGTACATTTATTTATAAGGCGCCACAAAGTGTCCGCAGCGCTGTACATAGCAAACAAAAAACAAATTACAAGGTAACGTACATGGTGTGTTGATAAAATACAGCATAAAAAGGGTATAGCTGGTAGAATTAAAATTAGCATCAGATCAGAAGTAGGTGTCGAATTTGTCTAGAAGGCTGAAGATGAAGTAGAGGAAGGGAAGAACAGGACAGGAGCACAGGTGAGGTAAAGAAGTAGGGCGAGTACGTGAGGAAGGAGGGCCCTACTCATAAGAGTTAACATACTAAAAAGAGGGGGGTGGACGAACGAAAAACAATAGGATAAGTAGGAATGGATGGGAACGGAGGCAGGATAGGAGGATCAAAAGAGGTTAGGAGGAGGGATAGGCTAGTCAAAAAAAGTGGGTTTTGAGGGAGTGCTTGAAGGAGGTAAGGGAATCAGAAAGCCTGATGGGTGGTGGGAGGTTGTTCCAGTGCAGGGGGGCAGCGAGAGGGAAGTCTTGGACACGGGAGTGGGAGAAGGTGATTATGTGAGAGGTCAGTCGGTGATCAGCGATGGAGCGAAGAGGACAGGAGGGAGTGTGGATAGAGATCAGTGAAGAGAGGTAAGGAGCGGTGGAGGAGGAGAGAGCCTTGTAGGTGGTGGTGAGGAGTTTAAAGAGAACTCGGAAAGGAATGGGGAGCCAGTGAAGAGATAGACAGAGGGGGAGGCGGAGGTAGAGCGTCGGGAGAGAAAGATGAGCCTAGCAGCAGCATTAAGAGATGATTGGAGAGGTGCGAGGCGGGTGAGAGGTAGCCCAGAGAGAAGGATGTTGCAATAGTCAAGGCGGGAGATGACAAGAGAGTGAATGAGAATTTTGGTTGCTTCAGTGGAGAGGAATGGTCTAATGCGTGAGATGTTGCGTAGGTGAAAGTGGCAAGACTGTGAGAGAGCACCAATGTGGGGGGTGAAAGAGAGGGAGGAGTCAATGATGACACCGAGGCAGCGCGTTTGGTCAGTGGAGGTGATCTCGGTTTCACCAATGCTGATGGAGATAGTGGGAGAAGAGAGGATGTTCGGGGGATGGAAGATTAGAAGTTCAGTTTTAGCCATGTTTAGTTTCAGGAAGCGTTGGGTCATCCAGGCTGAGATGGCCGTGAGGCATTCGGAGACCTTGGACAGGAGTGATAGGGATAGGTCGGGGGAGGAGGGATAGATTAGGGTATCATCAGCATAAAGGTGGTAATGGAAACCATAGGAGCTGATGAGGGTTCCCAGAGAGGAGGTGTAGAGGGAGAAGAGGAGAGGGCCAAGGACAGACCCTTGGAAAACACCGACTGGCTGCGGGGTAGTAGGAGAGGAGGAGCTCGGAGTGGAGACGGAGAAGGAGCGATCGGAGAGGTATGAGTTGAACCAGGAGAAGACCGTGCCAGTGATGCCAAAGGAGCGGAGGGTGTTGAGCAGGAGAGGGTGGTCAACAGTGTCAAAGGCAGCCGACAGATCAAGCTGGATGAGGATAGAGAAGAGGCCTTTGGATTTAGCCGATAGTAGATCATTAGTGACTTTGGAGGGGGTCTAGAATGGAGTTAGCAGTAAGGTGGCTTAGGAGACGATTATAGGTCAGACGTTCTAGGAGCTTGGAGGCAAAAGGGAGGAGGGAGATGGACCTGTAGTTGGATGGAGAGTTGGGGTCCAGATTTGTTTTTTTGAGAATAGGGGAGACAAGAGCGTGTTTGAAGGAGCAAGGGAAGATCCCAGAGGCTAGGGAAAGCTTAAAGAGGTGAGCCAGGTGAGAGCAGACTGACTGACTGAGACGACGGATAATATTGGAGGGGATAGGATCGAGAGGGCAGGTGGAGGGAGAAGCAGATTGAAGGATAGAGTGGACTTCAGTGGCAGTGGTGGGGTAAAATGAGGACAGGGGTGGGAAGGAGGGGAGTGGAGATGTAGGAGGGGAGGAGGGAGAGGTTGAGGTCATGGCAGCAGTGATGTCAGTCCTGAGAGAGGAGATTTTGGTTGAAAAGTAGGTAGCAAAATCAGTGGCTACGATGGAGGACGGAAGAGCTGGAGGAGGGGGGAGAGCAAGGAGTTGAAGGTGGCGAAGAGCCTGCGGGGGTTGGATGATTGGGAAAGGATGAGGGACTTAAAGTAGAATTCCTTGGCCAGAGCAAGGGCAGAGCTGAAGGAGGAAAGAATGAATTTGAAATGGAGATAATCCGCGAGGGAGCGTGATTTCTTCCAGCAGCGCTCAGCAGTGCGAGAGCACTTTTTAAGGAATCGGGTGATAGGCAAGTGCCACGGTTGGGGGTTGGAGCATCGAAGGGGGATAGAGGAGTGAGGGCGGGCAGAGTCCAATGCCGAAGATAGGGTGTCATTATAGAGGGAGGCGGCGAGGTTCGGGTAGGACATGACAGCAATTGGGGCAAGAAGAGGACACAGCGTGTTTGAGAAGGCAGCAAGATCAAGTGTGTTGACGTTATGCCGTGAGACAATGCGCTTGGGAGGGGGGGGGTGGGAGAGGGGGAAGCAGTGAGGGAGAAGGAGATGAGGTGATGGTCAGAAAGAGGAAAAGCCGAGATAGTGTAGTCAGTAAGGGAACAAGAGCGAGAGAAGACGAGATCGAGGGAGTGTCCTTGGATGTGGGTGGTAGAGGTAGTCCACTGAGATAGGCCAAGAGAGGAGCAGAGAGAGAGGAGTTTGGAGGTGCCAGGATCAGCAGGGTTATCCAAGGGGATGTTAAAGTCACCAAGAATGACAGATGGCAGGTCAGAGGAGAGGAAGTGTGGAAGCCAGGCGGCGAAGTTGTCAAGAAATTGGGAGATAGGGCCAGGGGGGCGGTAGATAGCAGCGACACGGAGGTGGTAGGGGTAGTACAGACAGATGGAGTGAGACTCAAAGGAGGAGAAAAGGAGAGAGGGTTCAGGGTGAATGATACTGTGGGTACCATCCTCTATGCACACATTTCTTCAATACTTAGCAATTCATAGTCCACTTCTGTAGCGGCAGTACTGTACAAGTCACTGGGAAAATGGTGGATCAGTAGACTCTGGCCAAAGAGGAACGCCCCGGACAGAGACTGCACATTGGCACCTCTTGTAGAGTGGAGAGAGATAAAGTACTAGCCAATCCTAACTGCCACATTACAGGCTGTGTTTGAAATATAACAGAAGCTGATTGTTTGATATCTATATCTCCACTCTATCTTTCTCTAAGACTAAAGGCTGATATACTATAATGAACAATATAGCTCATTTTAGCCCTTTTAAGCGATAGCGTTCATTACATCGCCCAGTGTGTACACTTCCAATGATGCACAATGTGCGCTCTAGCAAATCGTTAACAACCCGCACCATCATCTGTGCATATACAGACGAGGGAGTGCATACCCGTCGTTGCCCCCCACGGCATCAGGAAGTGTACAGTATATGCACTTGCTGATGCCGGTACCCCGCCAGGAACTACCTTAAGAAGTCACATCTTCACTGTGCCCGGTTTCCATGGATAAGTGATGCCTACCTGGCAATGTCCTAGATCAGACATCCAGCTGTAGCTCAGTCTTTCTCTCTCTCTCTCTTGTTTTTCCGGCTGTGTGGGTCACTGTGGGTAAACAGAGATATGGCAGGGGACATTTAGCACACACTCAAATGACTGCAAAACATGGGCACCAGTTATCTTCTTGAATAAATAATGTAGTATATACGTACAGAAAGGCCAGGCGTAAAGGGCAGGTTGGGTTCCAGCCCCCATCAAAAAACAAACGCAGACTAAAAACGGAACATTGCAGCTTTCAAACGTGAATGCAAATAACACACATTTCTTATCTTAACAATTCTGTAAGGACGTCCTCTGATGGCGGGCTGGAAACCACAGGACGAACAGAACTAATGAACAATGGCCCTGATTCTGGATGACTTGCAAATCAGTGTTTTTCACTGCTTCGCAATCCAACTAACGCCACCCACCGGGCAGCGAAGGCCTGCCCCCTGCTGGTCGCCGAATGTCTGCGCAGGCCTGCAAATGGAGGTTTTGCATAAACCTCCATTCGCACGCTTGCGTGGGTGGCTGAAATCATTCGATAGTCGCCGACCATTGAATGATTTCTGAACTCTCTGGTGACCTAGATTAGCGGCGCTCTGGTCCGTGAACAGGGCGGGCAGCTGACATCCGGTGATGTCAGCTGCCCCCATTGGCATGGGGGCACTCAACATCTTTCTGGGCGCACCCAGCATTTTCATGGGTACGCCCCAGCACACCTCCTGCATGTCACCCACCTGCTGCAAGTGCCTTGAAGACTATGCAGGTCTCTGAAATCGGCCCAAATCGTACTAGTGTATTGGCACCTTAAGCTTTGCCTAAATCTTAAGCTTATAAAGCAGGACCTAACTGGAACAGTAACATATATTTTAGATCAGTCATGTCCAACCTTGGCCCTCCAGCTGTTGTAAAACTACAAGTCCCATCATGCCTTGCCACAGTTTCTCTATTAGGGAATGCTAAAATTATTGCAAGCATACTTGCCTACCTGACCCTCTCCATGCAGGAGAAAATGCTCTGTTCCTGGGCTTCCCTGGTAATGTATGATTGCCATACACCTTTGAAACACCTTTACCCAGCTCCCCACAGGTGATGGCAATCATACATTACCAGGGAAGTCCAGGAACAGAGCATTTTCTCCCTGAAGGAGAGGGTCAGGTAGGCAAGTATTATTGCAAGGCATGTTGGGATGTGTAATTTGACAACAGCTGGAGGGCCAAGGTTGGACATGCCTGTTTTAGATGATAAATTGGGAATAAAAAGTTCAAATACTATAATTAGAGCATTGTGACTATTTATAATGTCAAAGTTACACATTGGGCGGTATTCAATGAGGCTGATTCGCCAGGTTTTTATGGCGATTTTGTGCTGTAAGGCGAATTTTTGACTAAAACGGTGAATCACCCTATTCAATGACCAGATGGCGAATACATTTCAAGTTTTTTTTTGCCATGATTCACAAGTAGCAATCGCTATCTTTTTATGGTGAAGTGAAATGTGAACTTTTAAAATAAAGTGTTTTGTTTTTACATTTGGTGTCAAAAAATCAGGAATTTTATTCTGAGGAGGGGCATGCTATTTTTATTCATGTGCTGTAAGCACATGAATATATATTTAATTTAAAAAAAAAAAATATATATATTTTTTTTTTACACAGAGCAGCCAGCAGGGGGCCGGAGCCGAGCCGCTCATTAGATATTCATATATTCACTTCACCCGATCATTACATATGCATGATCGGGTGTAGTGAATATACCCGGTCCCCTGCTTGCACCCCCGGGGGGCAGCCTGTGCTGCCTGGCACCCGGGGAGCCCACCTCCCCCCCCACAAACGTTCTGGGGTAGGGAGGGAGACTTCCATCTCCCTGCCTGCTGCCGTCCTCGGGCTCCCTGCGGCATCCGCCGCAGGAGTTAAAATTCGCCGGTCAGGGGCAGCGAGCCCCTGACTCGTTGAATACTGGAGCCGGCGAGGCTCTGGAACATGGCGAGCAGTGGTGAATGTGCAGCGAATCCTAAACAGGATTCGCTGCACATCGCCAAAATGCTCATTGAATACTGCCCATTGACATTATAATTGAATCCCGGATCCTGCGGGGGAAACCTGATTTTTTTGGTGTAATCCACGGCACCCTCAGAATAGTGGGCAACTCTCCTGCATCCCACCCACCTCCTAGTGAAGTGGACAGAATAGGGGAGAGTGGACAGAATAGGGAAGACTTGTACCTTAACTGAGCAGTCCGTTGGAGGGGAGGGGCCTAATGAAACAGTTCTATTGTAATCACATAATTTCAGTCATGCAAATATGGATAAATGTTACCGTTGGGGGGGGGGGGGGGGGGGAGGAGGAGGACGACGACACTAATTAAGTATATGGTGCCAGGGAGCTGTGAAGACAGAAATTGGAGGTAAGAGCAAATAGGACTGGGGGTGGAGTGGAAAGTATGTGGGCAAAAAACTGTCACAGCTCAAAGTCAAAGTACATTGCAGAAGCCGTCATTTTTTGACGCTATTTATTTACATCTGGCATCACTTTACCATTAAGACCCAGTTTGCAGCATAGATCAGTGTTTTAGCTATGGTTGTCCTCTATTCACTTATGCATTTGTAAGAACATAAGGAGAAATGTGCAAGTCACAAAGAGCAATTACATTTTCCTAGTTCCTCTAGTTCACCTCTGCGACTTTTCCTCATCAATGAAATTGAAGCAGGGTTAAGGATCCGGTGTAACGAGGGTTAAGGATCTGGTAAAACGACTTAAGTAACTAATTAAATGAACTGACACTTCATTTTAATATCAACAGGTGGTAAATTGGAAACCATTTGATCTTTAAATGTAAAAATATGAATAGACAACCCCTATCAAAGAAAGAGTGGGAAGGCTGCAGCGTCACCTCAAGGCTACAAAAGGCTGCGTGTGACTGCAGTGATTTATAAAGGACGGATTTCACACTGGTAAATCCATCTCATTAACATATGACTTCTAATTATCACTAGCAGGTCTACAGATTCGCTGTGGTGCTAATGACCACCTAGCGGCGTATTGGTGAGTGGGTTCTATCTGTAGTGATGGGACACTATTTCCTTTATTCCCATTGTAAAGCAGACTTACAGTACTGTATATGCTGCGCTATAAGAAATTGTAAATAATAAAAAAAAAAATAATAACTTTCTTGCATTTTAATGTACAGCATACTGTATTTGTTTGATATGACAATGTGTTTTGTCATTTAGGGCCTTATTTTGGTTCATTCTTTCTGACAAAATCCTTCTTAGATGGACAAAACCATGTGCACTGCAGGGGGGGCAGATGTAACATGTGCAGAGAGAATTAGATTTGGGTGAGTAATTTTGTTTCTGTGCAGGGTAAATACTGACTGCTTTATTTTTACACTGCAATATAGGTCTCACTTTGAAGTAAAACCCCACCCAAATCTAATTCTCTCTGCACAAGTAACACCTGCCCCACCTGCAGTGCACATGGTTTTGCCCATCTAAGAAGGATTTTGTCAGAAAGAATGAACCAAAATAAGGCCCTTAGTCCCTAGCAGTTAAATGGGTACTTGTGGCGCCCCGATAATTAGTCGCCCGATTTTTTAATCGCATCGCATGCCATACACCCAATGGCATGCGATGCGATTTTAACGCATATACGATATTAAATTGTATAAGCACCCTAATGGGTGCTTGTGCTTACAATGCTTAAATTCACCCCCACGCCACCCCCCAAGTATAAACGTGAACCTAAAGGTCCGCGTCCTACGACCTTTTCATACCCCCACTATCCACGTCGGTGTGGAGTTGATTTTATAAAGTGTGGCGAGCGCAGCGAGCCACCGAGCCCTAAGCGTGGCGAGCGCAGCGAGCCCCGCGAGGGGACGCGGATACCTGTGAAGCCCGCGAGGGGACGCGGATACCTGTGAAGGTATCCGCGTCCCCTCGCGGGGCATGCTGCGCACGCCACGCTTCGGGCTCGGTGGCTCTCTGCGCCACCGCACACTTTATTGCACAACATCGGGCGATATCGCGTCGCATCGCATCGCATGCGATATGGTCTGCGATGCGATGGGCGCCGTGATAGTACACAAGTACCGTTAAATGTGTTTGTATTATTAATTATAGGTTTCTTTTTGTCCTTTTACTATCA
Source organism: Crinia signifera (assembly GCF_055691185.1). Lineage (NCBI taxonomy): Eukaryota > Metazoa > Chordata > Amphibia > Anura > Myobatrachidae > Crinia > Crinia signifera. The sequence continues at coordinate 305,620,423 of NC_139219.1, read as the reverse complement.
AGAACTTTCCATCTTCTTTTGTGTCTGCAGGGCTTCTATCTGTCTGCTCTTAAAGGGCTTACAACATGTAACCGTGCTCAACCATCAAGTGTGACACCCGTGGCAATTGTCGCAGGTTCAGTTGCCCCCCTTGTCTAATTTGCTCTTAGAAATGCATTGAGTGGCGGCATTGCGGCAGAGTGCTTCCACGTAATGGGTTCACTGCCAGTGAGTCAGTTTGGAATAGCAGTTGGGGCCTTATTCAGATCTGAGCTGTGTTCGGAAAATGGGCAAAACCATGTGCACTGCAGGTGGGGCAAATGTAACATGTAGAGAGAGAGTTAGATTTGTGTGAGTTATTTTGTTTCTGTGCAGGGTAAATACTGGCTGCATAATTTTTACACTGCAATTTAGATTTCAGTTTCAGCACACCCCACCCAAATTTAACTCTATCTGCACATGTTACATCTGCCCCACCTGCAGTGCACATGGTTTTGCCCATTTTGCGAACACATTTGTACTTAGCTCAGATCTGAATAAGGGCCTTGGTGTGGTTCACCTATTTGAATTTTGAACTCTACTGTAGCCCCTCCTCTGCAGCCACTACTGCTAAGGATTTATGGCCATGCCTCCCACAATTAGGTCACGCTCCATGAAAAGTACCTGGGCCCAGCCAGACTCTCTAATGCCCTGCTCATAAGCAGGTCCCTCTTCCCTCATCAGCTTTTCCTTCTCTTACTTAAACCCTACCTCCCAACTGTCCTGATTTTAACCAGACATTCACAATTTATACTGACTGTCCCACCCACAGGCTGCCGTGACCCACACATGTGGTTGGGGCAGTTGGTTGTCCCCCTCTCAATCACTTTGCAGATGATGAAAAGATGCCCAGCATCTATTCACTGGGAGGGAATGCCAGCAGCTTATAGAAAATGGGTCATGGTCTTGTACGGAGTACCATGATTATAGGTCACGCCCCCTGACCAAGAGGTCACATCCCCTAAATTTGACCAGAGTACAAGTTTTTCGGTACTTGTGTATTATCACGGCGCCCTCTAAGCTATTTGCTTAGTGGGCTATTCTGCGTAGGGAAATCGCATTGCATGGGCCATTGTAAGGGCCGTCCGATGCAATCCGATTTTCCTATGTAATGCATTCAGTGCTGTTTTATTTATATTGTATAGAGTGTACAATGACAGTAGGTATACAATAATGACATAAAATTAGGTTTTAGGCACCCCCCACTATCCACGCCACCCCGAAGCATGGCGAGCGCAGCGGAACGCGTCCTCCGACCTTTTCATACCTACTATCCACGTCGGCGTGGAGTTGATTTTATATAGTGTGGCGAGCCACCGAGCCCGAAGTGTGGCGAGCGCAGCGAGCCCCGCAAGGGGACACGGAATACATGTAAAGTAATCCGCGTCCCCTCGCGGGGCTCGCTGTGCTCGCCACGCTTCGGGCTCGGTGGCTTGCTGAGCTTGCCACACTATATAAAATCAACTCCACGCTGACGTGGATAGTAGGGGTATGAAAAAGGTCAGAGGACGCGTTCCGGCACCCCTCGCAGGGCTCGCTGCACTCACCTCGCTTCGTGGCAAATCCTGCGGTTTTCTGCCACGCTGATAATTATATTATTGTCCTGATTCAGCAATGGTTATGTACCCTGTACTTGTCCTCTGTTGTATTCAACTGTAATGCTGGGTACACACCAGAAGGATTTGGCTTCAATCCCGTCAATTTTGATGCAATTTCGACCGATTGAATGTAAATTGTGCATGTTTTGGCATGTTTTAGATCTGATTCCGATCTGATGATTCCGATCTGATGCACGTCCCCACTGGTCGTTTGGTCATTTTGTAGATCCTACCTGCTGCAGTCAGGATTTGTAAAAAATCCCTTCAACTGGATGCAGATTGTGATCGGATCGTGATCTGATCGTATGCATATCGTGTGCTCCAACAGATCGTGCGACCATCGTACAATCGTCTCACAATCTGCTCAGGATCATGATCGTTCTGGTGTGTACTTTACATAAGTCACTGCTTCCTGATATGCTTATTTGTTTATTTACAAATAATTTGGCGCTGCAGATCCCTTGTGGTGCCATATAAAAAAAAGGATAATTGCATTAATAATAATGTGATAACTGTATCATGCCTATTTTACGGCACATCTGAGCAATTCACCAGCCTACTCGCATTGTTAATTCACTTAGGGATTTTTTTTTTATCGCACATTAAAAAAAAACGGCATTTTATGAAGAGGACATTTATATTGCAGACGGTTTTCAAAAAACATATTCACCGAATTATCCTTAAATATAATTCCCCATATTTTGGCAATCGTTTAGCAAATACGTTTTTTTTTTTTCAGCTGCCTCCGTCTATTTCTAGCTTTTGCCTATAAGAAGCTTCCATGTTTAAAATACTTAATTGCTTGCAAGACTTTAGCTCATTTAAATAACAGGATCCAGCCAAGTCCTTTCTACCACCAGGCAAATGTTCAGAGTTTAGATAACTGCATCTGGCATTTATAGAGCAGATTGTGAGATTGCGAATAGGAGAACACTTTAGCATGAGCGAGAACGAGCCCCAGCAGCTAGAATAAATTCCACTATACCCGCGTGCTATGACTGGTGCCCTACTTATTAGCTCTATGACTCTGTGCCACCTGGGTGCCCTTGGCATCTGCGTTGACCCCTTATTTTATTTTTTTCTAGAAAAACAAAATCTCTGCCAGTCCTATTAAACGCCGGTGACTTTTTATTTTTAAATTGACACATTAAATGCGTTGAGGTTACAGAAAATGTGTGCGGAATGCCTATCTGTGCAATTCACGGTAACTTAGCTAAGCATTTTAAGGCAATTACAACAGATGCTATGCATATTTATTGTGTTCTCTGTTGACCCGGATAATTCTATAAAGGTTATAGAGAAAATAACACAGGTGAGGACAAAAGTTTCAAACATGCCAATGATTTTTGTAGTAATTGGAATTTTCTAAAATTGCACCGAAACAGCACACCAACTTGTCTGGAAAGGTCAGACTATATAGATCATCCCAGCTTTGCAAAGTTATCATTAGCTGCAAAGTATTGTTTTATACTGTAGCATATTTCTACTCTTCCATAATTGCCTCCTCTCTATCAGCTATTGTGGCTGTCCACCAGGGGGAGCAGAGGAGCTGAGGAGGAGCAGAGGAGGAGCAGCCACAGTGAGCACACATGCAGTATAGTAGTTGTGAGATTTGCCACTGCACTATAGCATGTGCTGCTTTCTCCTATTCTCCTGAACAGCGCCATCTGGCAACTTGTCAAAAAGGGGTGTACAGTATTTTAGCTCTGCTCTCGCTGTGCTCGGCCCTTTATTGTTCCCAATTGAACTGCATGTGGATGGTAAAGTATAATAAAGTTCAAAAATAGAAGAAGAAAATTCCCAAAAATTCATGCACCGATGCAATGCAATTTTTTCGATTGTAGCTCGGTCGATCTGTGACCACATCAAGCATATGTTGACCATATTTTATAAACCTCTTGACTGCCAACCTAGACATTGTCTTAAGGTGGCCATACACACGCAGATTTATCTTCAGATCTGTCTGGTTGGAACAAAAACAGGGATATGGATGAGAGCAAATGACATTTGACCATTTGCTTGGAAAAGCTGGAAAACTGACAAACTGTCACTCATCCATAACCATGTTTTTGTTCCAACCAGCCAGATCTGAAGATAAATCTTACTAGTGTATGGGCACCTTTAGCCATTCGGATACGGTGGAAAACTTAAGTCATCATTTTAAGTGGTGGCTCCAGAGGTGGAGCTGCAGCACAGTGCAAAATGCAAATAGGGGAGCCGGACCAACTGCCAGCTATTCAGTTTGGAATGGCAGTTGGTGGCAGTGGGTGTGGCTCCCCTATTTCAAATTTGGACTGTGCTTTAGTCCCCCCTCTGGAGCCATCACTGATCTTTTTATTTATTAGATGGAGTAAATCCAGGCTTTAATGTGCCCAAATTCAGAAATAAAGAGCTTATTTTGTGTTAATATTTTTATTTTAATTGTTTTTGTCGTTTATCTTTGTTCTGGTAATACATTTTTTTATACGTTATTCTTCTTTGAAACCTGAGCAGTATTAGTTTCGTGTAATGTAATTGGTATTACACAATACAATTAAATTCCTAATTATGGGTTCTTCTAATTACATTGATATAAGGTCCCATGCTAATAATACTGCTTAGTTTCTATATGGACACTGGAACATTTATTATCATCTTGGCCTTAAGGCGCCCATTGAGTAGTGCGATTTGGGCCCTTTTCATCCAATTCCGACGCATCGGGCCAAGAAATCTGATGGACATTGAGAAATGGCATGTTTTTCAGGTTCGATGCCGATCCAATGAGCGGTCCCGTTGTGAATTGGATTGAAGCCAAAGATCGCAAGAGCTGCTGTAAATATTTTTCGGATCCGGCAAACCTTGCCGGGAACACATACGATACATTGTAATCTATCCCGCTGCCTGAGAAGCTGCTGGGCAGCAGGATTGCAGGTTTAGAGGGGGTCTATACACTAAACCTTGGATACAGGTAACATGGAGAGAGCTAAAGTGCAAGTCAATCAGCTTCTAACTGCCATGTTACAGGCTGGTTTGAAAAATGACAGTATGGAGCTGACTAGCTAGTAATTTATCTCTGCCCAAGGGTTAGTACATAAATGCCAGGGTTGCTATTCTCTGTGCACCTCTATCTTGTTACATGTAAATCTGTAGGGGTTATACTTATATTGAAAATCCCTCTTTAAAAGAAGGCCTTGAGGATCACATCTCATATCCACATCAGCATTAATATTTTCACTGAAACCTAGATCTATTAGTGGCAGGTATGCCGGTGTGAGGCTTCTCGCCACCCTAGGCAAAACATCAACCTGCTAACCCCCTCCAACCCCCACCCACCCCCCACTGCAGCCATTCAAGTGATAGTGTGGAGGTGACATCCAGGTATGGTACAGTATGTCAACCTGCCTCTGTCCGAGTCTTACATATCCAATATGTAATAAACTCTCATAATAAACTGTTGTAATAAACTCTCCCTGAACCACCCAGTTGTGTTCCTTGTCTTCTGAATGGCGACAGAGTTCAACGAGAAATCCCACTATTGCAAAATAAACCTCTTTAATTATTCATCTCCGCACAGAATGCCAATGTACTTGACACTCCTTCCTTGAACTTATTCATCAATTCGTTTCCACTCCTCCTGTTACGCTGAATGTGTTTCCATTAGAGTGTAGTCACATTGGGTCGAGGTCTGTAACATTGCTCTTAAGTCCATTGTTCACGTCCTCGTAGATTATCATTGTTTTATACTTACGCTATCCTCTGCCTGAACTCTACGTTACTAAATAAAAAAAAATAAGGCTTCATTTTTCTTTTTATAAATAAACCTTTATTTCCTTAAAAAAAGAAGAGAATTCACGCCTAAAGAAAAATGACAATATTCACAAACCTGAAATTACACTTCACTTGCTTCCTATAGAACGCTTTTGACTTTCCATGGCCCCAAAAAGACCTGTACACTTTGTCATTTTAGAATGGGTCACTGGGAAGGGAACGCAGAACTCTGATGGATGGGCTTGTCCGGGATCTCTGAACGCGCAGCCAGTAATGAATAATGTATATTTCTTCTGAGAAATGGTTCCGTTTTCAGTTATCTAGTCTGATTCATGATTTTAATTGTGCCCGCTCATATTTCACAGAAAGGGGGTGTGACCTTTCTTATTGGGGTTCTCAGAGACTCTTCGAGTTACTGTGTATATTACATAAATCTTCCCGACTCTGCGGAGAGGTTGTTGAGGGTCGTGATTCCTTGAACTGTTTTAGAAGCAGCTGTAAGTTAGGGGACCTACAGAGGAACCCAGGTTTTTTTCTACAGGAAAGAAAGGTTTGAGGACCGCAGCATTGATTCAAAATTCCCAATGTGCAATGATTATTCACAAATGAAACTTCATTGGATGCATTTAGATGAAGGTGTTTTACAAACATTAAACATTTCTGAAACTTCTAATATATTCAAAATTGGTTTGCCTGCACAGTCTACTTTTTGCTACGATGCCGATTCTATGGGGGAGTGAATTGAAATCGCAAGCTGTATACACACTATGCACTTTGCGATTCAAAATCAGAATCTCAAATTGCGCTGTGTGTATGCACTTTAACCCTACCTTCCCACCAGCTAACACAAACCTTCCCTCCCCCATAGCCTAACTCTGTAGATGAAGCCATCTTCATCTAGTCTTCTCTTAATAGCCATGGCTCACCAAGGCCTATTGTTCTCAGCTGCAATACAGTACATAGAACAATACAGTAGGGGATTACTATAGGATTAAGTCCAACAGCCCTGGCTCACTTAATCCTATTAAAGGGCTAGATGAGGATTGCTAGATCTGTAATTCCCTCCCATTGCCTAAACATAATCATACCACACTAGTGCCGAAACCTAACCCTCCCTTCCCGCAGCCTTACTCTCCCCTCTTTGTGCACAACCCTAACACTCCCCCCTGCAGCCTAACCTTAACACGCCCCTTAACCAGCTTCATAAGCAATATTAATAATCCTAGATGATAGGGTGCCAGCCAAGAGGGGGTATCTGTTGAGCCATTCAGCAATTCTCGGTGGAGTTAATTAGTATGTTCACACTGCAAGGACTTGTTTAGAACTGTGCAAAAAGAAAACTCCATACAATCTTTTTTTTTTTAAGCAAATGCCAACATTGTCATTCTCTGTACTGGTTTTTGATTTTAATTTTTTTAAATTAAGCGTATTTTTTTTTTAAATATTTGCTTTATTTCTAAGTTAAAAATGTTTCATGCAACGTAGAAACATTTATGTGATTCTGATGCATCAAATGAAAAGTTTCCAAGATCCACATCTGAAAAAGAATCTTAAAAGGCAATTTTACGGTTTTCCTCCTATGGGGCTGATTTGGTGCCACATAAAAAGGGTCTGTAGCTACAAGGATCCATGTAAGAATGATGTACTACCTTATACGAACGCCAGTATGCATTCACTAATACACCCTCCACCCCCGAGGCCAAACCCTTACCTCCCCCATCCCCCCTGACTTTGTGTCTAACCCTATTCCACCCTTACGGGGAGGCCGACATGATGAATCTTGATATGGCAACTGTTGTCAATGTGACCGTATACCGATACCAACATCTATTACCATACACTGATTACCATATTTATATAGATCTCTCCTAGTAAAACACACTTTTTCAGGTCACTGATGACATCATTAATATCAACAGTATTATGTCATCCTTACATGTGAAGGTAAGATTACAATTCCACAGAAGTTCCGCATGGAATGTTTTGCCTGCATTGTAGCCTGATGAAATAAGATGTTATCTTTGTTTTCTAACTATTTCAGTAACTAAAACTTATTTAGTCTGGTGTAAGGAAACGTTGTGATACTGGGAAATGTCAGAGTGACCGTTCCAGGCACCCGCACTGAACTATAAATAACTGTAGAGAGATACATTGTTGGGGGAAAGTAGATAACTTTTTTAGTCTCTGCTTTTCTCCCATTTGTATTTGCCTGCACTGATGATAGACTTGCAGAAGCATCTCATCTAACCACGTGACCAATTGGTGCATGGTTGGTTCAAATGATGCCAACATTGTGTCCTCTGTGTTCACTATCTATATCTTAATAAGATACTGAGCTGAGCCTTGCCGATGCTCAACAGCGCTGTAGATTTGACAGCGACAGATCTCCTCAGCACAGAATATTGAGGCAAGCAGGCACACCCAGCGCTATCTCTATGGGGGAAACTTACTGAGATCGAATGGGTATGAATGCACCCATTTGTACCCATTTGATATTAATCACAGCCGGGAGCTGGTCGTTGGCTCATTTACAAACTATCGTGATGTTTTAAGAACGGCGAGTTCAGCCGAATACAGCTTTATGAATGAATAGACCGGCAAATCAGCCTGACCGCAAAGTCAGGGTCACCTTTGTGGTTGACCTCAATTGACTTTGCGGTCAGGCTGATTTTGCCGGTTCCCATCATATGTCTATGGTGGGAACCGGCCATAGAAGCACATGGTAAATTCGTAACACCTGGAGGCGCGCACAACCTTTCAGGAGTGGTGCTTCCTTGGAGCTCTGCCCTAGAAGACTGAGGGGAGTCCAAGTGACTAACGTTACTGGGATTTCCCTCATCATAGGAGAGGAGCTACTTGAAATGAAGAGGACCGATCTACACTGGAGCTGATAAGTATAATTTTTTTCACAGGTCAAAGATAGGTGTGTATGTATGAATGGGGTATGTAATAAAGTTGTACTATATTCTGTGTGTGACACCCACCGCCCAGGGGTGCCAGGGATAGCCAAAGATGACCAGCTAGGGTGAAAATGCTTTGGCCGGGGAGCTTACGTAAACAGTCTCCCCCAGCCGTGGGGGCACAGTGCTAGTTATAAATATACTGCGGAACCCTGGTCTTTTTGTACCCCATATTTTTATAACCAAGACCGGTCCAAGAGCCCAGTGCTGGTTTATGAAAGTCCAAGAGCCCGGGGCTGGTTACACTTGAATGTGTGTGGGGGCCACGCCGTTTTTTACAATTATTTATTTATTTTTTCCTATTTTTTACACAGAGAAGCATCGCACAAATCTGAATGATGTTTCAGACGTGTTCGTATCTGGCTGCCATTTGTACAGCAGATCGGCCGTGATCGATCAGGTTAGTAAATTTCCCCCATGAGTGGGAAAGGCTGCAAACAAATCTTGTGATCGAAAATGAAGAACAGTGTCAAGTTATGAAATGTGAGAAGGAATCCACAACCTGCTCTGACGCTGAACTCCGGCAGCATTACATTCCGCTCCTTCGTATCTTTAGAAGGTGGTGAACTGAGTTCCGGTTTGGATCATTCCGCAGTTCAGAATTTGGATTTTAAATCTGTTTTCCGGGTTTTGGGTTGCAATGAATGACATGATTTTAGCTGTTTTAAGCAGTTTGTATCTATTTTATTCAATAGTTATTGATGTTTTTAATTTCGTTCGCACAGGGGAGCGATGATTAGCGACTGTGCATGTGCATACATTTTTATGTGCATGTGCAGCCGCTTTGTGCGAGCGGGTGCGGCAAATAGCTTATTCACCGGCCCATTCACAGCTGGCAGTGTGGGCAGGGGACGTTGGGTGGGTTGCACCCATGGCAACGCAATGCGTTCCCACGCTAATGCCCTCGTGACGCGGGGGATGGGCGGCTGACATCAGCGGATGTCAGCTGCCAGCCCACTTCCCGTACAGCTTGATTGCAGAACTAAGACACCAGAATTAAATGGAATTGAATCTACCCAATGAGAACTTTCCAAGCTGATTGACACAACTGCACTATACGGCCAGATGAACATATTCCCTTATAAATCTTATGGACAGATAATACAGTTACATTTATTAAGCAGAATATAGTTAACTTGTAGATGAAAGCCAAACCATTACCAGGATGACCTCTATAAAACGGAGCCGTAGATCGCAAAACTGATACCGAAAGCGTAATCTTAGTCCCTGCTGAAAGTGTCTTAGAACATGGGCATTACATGCTTCTCTCCCCGTTATCTCTCAGATTCCCAGCCAGAGCAATATCCTTCTCGCTCCGCCTCGGATAGGAGTCAGACAGCACAATATCCTCCCTACTTCATTTCTGAGAGCAGCCAGACAGCTCATTGTTTATTAACCTATTTATTGGTCTGAGGAAGTTTCCACTCTTACTGTACCACTCATATGGTTTTAAAAATGTGACCATGGAATAATGACAAGAACGGAACTGACTGATACCGAGATGTGTGTTACCCCGATGGTTCATGTACATCTGGGATCTGCACCTGTGTAGAATAGGCTCTGCACTGCGCATGTCCAAGGCTACTGCTGCCACTACAGTCACAGTGCCCCTAACCCACAGCGGGAATGACATGCTGCTGCCACTGGGGGCAGGGACTGGGTGGCAATGGCCACCGTTTCTGAAAATTGGCCTTGATAATGCAATTAGCTGTTTGGTGTATCAATGGAATTATATGCACAGGTCCTCTGTTACAATGTTATAACAGGATGATATCCAGGGCAGCCAATCTCATAAAGGGACACATGTACTGTACTATGCCGTAGAGTAGGGTGGCCAATCCCGGTATAGGAGGGATCCCGGGATTTGGCCCCTAAAACGCTGGGATTTCAATCCCAGGATTGGAGTCTCTAATCCTGGGATTTCGGGATTAGACTGTGCATGCGCTCCCAACCTGAATGCATCGCCCACCTGCCCGGCTCCTGGCTTCACTAATTCCGGGATTTAAATAATTCCCTGGGATTGGCATCCCTACCGTGGAGAGATATCTAGTGGAGAGAGAAACGCCCAACCTATAAACTTAAGATGGCAATACATCTACAGATTTATTTGTCAGATCTGGCTACTTGGAACAAAAACCTGGTAATGGATGAGAGCAACTGACTGTTGACCATTTGCTTCAAAATTATGGAAAACTGACAAACTGTCATTCAGATATTACCAGATTTTTGTTCCAGTCAGATCTGACAATACATATGTAGATGTATGGCCAGCTTAACTGTAATTTTTCAAACCCGGCTTGTAACATGGCAGTTAGGAACTGATTGGCTGGCACTTTATTACTCCTCATTGCTTAGTACTTCTCCCCAATACGATAATTATGATAACTGAAGGTCATTCCCGGAGCATCCATAAATTTTCTTACCTTTGTGGACCATAATCTAAAATTTGATAGTCACAGTTTATAGCAGCTCATTATTATCTCCCAATGAAAGAACCAGCACCCAATCCCAGTTCTGCCAAAGTCATAGTGGCAGTGGGTCTACATTAGACACAAGCCCAATTTCGGATGGATCGTGCGAATCTCTGCAAAGTGCACATGCTTCACAGAACTGCTTTCAAATGCACAATGTGGTGGGCTGGCCGATCTCTCTTTGCCTAAAATTGGTCTTTTTGGTTGGAACTAGGCGGTCACCACATGATCGCACAGAACAGATCTTTCCTGGGGGGCGGGGGCACAGATGTGTTATGGGCACATGGGCTGATTTCCGCACTTGTTTGGAATGTACATGCATAGATGGGACGCTGGGTTCTAGTGGATGCGCTTGGAATACATCTATATATTAATGATGGAGACCCCTAGAGCCCAGGAGAAAGTCTTCGGCCTATAATAGCCACCCACTGTTCCTTTAGTGTCGACATAAACACTGCTACTTGAGTTGCTGCCAAGATGTAAATCAACAGTAGGGGCTTACACAATTGGCTTGAGACCGCAGGATTATTATCTACAGTGGTTACTCAGGGTATGCACAGTATGGCATGACAAGGGTTAACAGGAAACACTTTAGTATATTAGGAGTGTTCAGATCTCTGGGACAGGTTGTAGTAAAGACCCCGTAGCAGGTAATATAAGTTTGGACTTTAACCACAGGAGCAGCTGAGGACATATTATACAGATGAACACCAGTGATTAGGACACAGTAAGGATGGCGTATCACAGTAGCTTCAGTAATCCACAACAGATAAGCACGGCAATGGGAAGGTACCGTCACTTATTACTAGAACAGCAGAGTGAAATAAGGTTTGCACAAGAATCCACAGTAGTAAATCCGGACAGGACTGAGAAGTACATTGAGAGTTTGCACAGAGATCAAAGTTACTCTGCCAAGGATTCCAACAGAACACAGGTGGAACACCTAGTAATTACACAGCAGAAAGCTCGCAGAGTACTTAAGCAGGGTTTGATATTATAGGCAGGGTTGCCTACCCTCTCGGAATGGCAGGGAGGGTCCCCCTCCCGGCCCCTCCAGAAAGGTGCTCAAACATTCCCAGAAAATACTGCATTACCGCCCTCAAACAGCCGCTGCACCAAGCGAGCAGCCAGCGAAGGATAGCCTTTGCTGGCTGTCTTTGTACACATGGCTTGCATATACGCACTGTGGACTTTATTATTATTTTTGGTACTTGTGTAATAGCACGTCGCCTGGCTACACTACGTTTTCAGCGTAGGCTAAGCTACGCTGTCAAACGGCTGCCTAGCGTAGTTAGCTTACTTAGTGTAGTGACTCTGCGACAGCCTGGCTCTGTCCCCGGCGTCCATGGTAAGCCTAGTGAGTGCCTCTCACACAGCGCCGGTAACCGCCAGATCCCTTGCGCTGGCGGACACCAGCGGAGAGGAGATCATGCGGCCGCCGGCGGAGAGGCGCTCCAGCTGTCTGAGACGCAGCAGGGTACGGAAACCCTGCCCGTGTCCGCTTCAGGGAGATGGGGTTAGGGGGTTCGATAGCACGTGCGTCTCCTGCACAAAGGGGGTTATGCGGACGCAAGTGCGTCGGATGCACAATAAAGGAGGCATTTGCCAGTGCTCCATGTTACATACTGACAAATGCCTCCATTTGAAACCCACACTATCCATGCGAGCCCGAAGTGTGGAGTTGATTTTAGAAAGTGTGGCGAGCGCAGCGAACCACCAAGCCCGAAGTGTGGGGATGCGGAATACATGTAAAGTAATCCGAGTCCCCTCGCTGGGCTCGCTACGCTTTGGGCTCGGTGGCTCGCTGCGCTCGCCACACTTTATAAACTCGACTCCACGCCGACGTGGATAGTGGGGGTATGAAAAGGTCAGGAGGACGCGTAACGCGTCCGCTCGCGGGACTCGCTGCGCTCGCCATGCTTCGGGCTGGCGTGGATAGTGGGGGTGTTTCAGGAACACATTCACACCTGTCATATCATACATCTGAGACAGTAATGACGACATGTGTTAACTGGTAGCTGGATTTTAGTTAAGAAGAAGAAGAAGAAGAAGAAGAAGAAGAAGAAGAAGAAAGCAACTTAACAAAGTACAATACTTTCAAAATTATCAAGAAAAAAATTAAACAGTTATTCTTCTGATTCTGCATTGACAGAAACTGCAGCCGAAGTGGATGCAGTTGTGTCTGCGTAACGCTGACTGACTACGCTGGCCATGGGAACACTATGCTGAATCTGACAGGGACGCTGACTACGCCGGCCGCGGAAACACTACTCTACTTTTGACAGGGACGCTGACTGCGCTAACTACGCTAAGCGCCCGCGGGAACACTACGCTACTTCTGACTGACTACGCTAACTACGCTGGCCGCGCGAACACTACGCTGATTCTGACAGGGATGCTACGCCAACTACGTAACGGTTGCCGTGCTATTACGCAAGTACCTTATTTTTATATTGTTCATAAATCTAAAAATGAATATAATAATATATATATAAGTCAAAGTAGTCAATTATGTTTGTGAGTGGCTGCATGGAGGGTATTGGGGGGGGTAGTAGGGGCGGGGGGGGTCGTACTGCAGGGAAATATTTAGCGACCACTGCTTATTGAGCGCTGTAGAATCAGGCCCTTAATACAATGAGTATTTTTTATCCTCTTTCATTTTGAATGAGTTCTCTGTATAACTTAATTGATTATCACATTTATTAACAAGAAACAAGCATCGTAATTCACTTGTAGACACAAATGATTCAGGTTGTCAACACTTACACAAATTTAATTCATAATATCGTTTTTAACCACCTTGCAATATTCAATTATTTATTTTCAGCATATTTGAGAAAAGGGGTCATTTACAAAGTGCAAAAGGACCCATTTACAGTAGGGGAGCAATTGAAATATATCCATATCTTTTGTCTTTGGAATTACAGGATGAATAAGATGTGGGTTGAAAAAAAAATATAAAAAAACAAAATCAAAGGATTATTTTTATTTCAAAAAATTATTTCAAAAAACAAAATCAAAGGATTATTTTTACAGCAATAGAGATAAACTGAGAATCTAAAGAATCTGGAGTATTAAGATGTATGGGATATGTTATAAAGATGTAGGGAGTTAATCTGTATCATTTATAAACAACTTGGCTTGGGATAAATGGATAACTTCACAAACAATATAAAAGAAAAAGTTAGGATCAAAGGCTCCCAAAGTCAGCAGTGATAGAACGCTCTGGGGCCAGAATAGGATGCTGTCAGGAGAGAGAGGAAATAGCTGGTTTGCTGGACTGGCACAATGTGCAGTAGATTCACTAGAAAACAATAGGTCTTCACCTTCACGAAGATTAGGTAAATGTTGTAGGTGCCCAGGAATATCGCAGCCTTATTTTTAAAGTTAATGTGTGATGAAAAAAACAATGGAACCACTGACCCGAGAAACTGGGCTTTGGTGCGGGAGCATAGAAGAGGTCACCGTGGTTTAACCTTTGGGGTTAAGCAGATCAAAGGGTTTGCTGAACAGAGTATCCGCGTTGCATTTAATGGCCAAAATATCGAGATACCTTTCATGTTTTTCTGGGTGATTTTATTTCACTAACAGTATTTTCATCACAGTGTGCAGATTCTAAGAGCCAAATGACGTTGGGTGAAATTGGGGGCAAAACGGTTTAGTTCCACTTTCCGGTGAAAAACATTAAAGACACCAATAAGGCTATTAGTGGCAACTTTGTAAGTGTATAGTTTGCAACAGCTTTCACTTCCCACATACACATTTAGAACAGCAAGGTCATGTGTACAAGGTCCTCCAGTTACAGGTCACTTACAATGTGTTTGAGTATGTTTTAACACTTACGGACCTAACAAGAGGACTTGAAGTATCTGATAAGTGTCCTTTGAACAAATGTTAATTGCCCCTAAAAAGTGCAACCATTTTTCAAAGGGTTCAGTCATATGGTTGACAGTTATCTATCAACATTCATAATGCTGACACCAAAATTCAACATTAGATTTGACAATATGGCACAGCAAGCTGACCATGTTTACATCCTCAAAATGTTGGCACTGTCATCATCATGATGCCTAGTGACATATCGACACTCTCAGAATGATAATGGTTAGGGTTAGGTGCCACCAGGAGGGTTAGGGTTAGGTTCCATTGGTTTAGGAGGTAAAATTAGGGACTAGGAAAAGGATTTCCAAGGAGTAATTCCAAGGAATATACAGGCGCTTGACAAGATCTGTCCCTCTAAATGTTAGCTGCTGCTCAAAGAGGGGGGATAGTCAGTCCCCACCAAGAGAAACCAACACCACCAATCACACTCAAGGCATGGGAGCAGCGCTAAGAAACAATTTACACACAACTGTTTAGTACAATGTAAAAAATTATTTTACTGAATAAAATCGAAACATAAACATAAAATCATCACAATGCAATGACAATTGCGGGCTGACATGTAAAAAGGGTTCTTCACATCACAGGAATAAAATTCAATGTGGATTGGGCCCAGTTGGGATATGTATTTTGGGGGGGTGGGGGGTAAGGTGGGGGGGGGGGAAGAAAAGGTAGTCACAGGTAATCCAAAAAGCGGTGTCCGCCGAACTGGAAGGAAAGGACTTGATTGGTGAAATACTCACTTAGATAATGTCCTCCATGGGTGGCAAGCTGGAATTATGCCGCTGGAAGTTGGGACACAGTGAATCCGTGGGTAATGGTGCACCTCGAGTGGATGGGTCCAATTGTGATAAGGGGGTCCACAGGTGGAATCCTGGAGGTGAAGAACAGGTGCACCATTACCCATGGATTCACTGTGTCCCCCCATCCGGGAATTTCATCCCACCTGGTGCATGGTGGATACTCCTCCTCCCAACTTCCAGCGGCATAATTCCAGCTTGCCACCCATGGAGGACATTATCTAAGTGAGTAATTCACCACCAATCAAGTCCTTTCCTTCCAGTTCGGTGGACACCGCTTTTTGGATTCCATTGGGGTGCCAAAATCCCCCCTCCTCCCTTTCACACCCCCCCTCCCCTCAAGCTCAAACAGACGAGGGGTATAACTCTAAAGCGGAAGCCGACCCTCCTCCAACGGCTTAATAAGTGCCGTACATCATTGTGAGGATTACAATACCACCTGAGTGGAAACCATTGGACATCAAGAGCTCCGACCAATTGGTAAAGTGCACTTACCTGTGACTACCTTTTCTTCTCCCCCCCCCCCCCCCCCCGCCACCATACCCCCCCAAATTTCCATATACATATCCCAACTGGACCCAATCCACATTGAATTTTATTCCTGTGATGTGAAGAACCCTTTTTACATGTCAGCCCGCATCTGTCATTGCATTGTGATGATTTTATGTTTTGATTTTATTCAGTAAAATATTTTTTTACATTGTACTAAACAGTTGTGTGTAAATTGTTTCTTAGCGCTGCTCCCACGCCTTGAGCGTGATTGGTAAAATTAGGGACTAGATGGAGGTTTAGGGACAGAATACTTACCAAAGCACCGTCACATAACCACCAGGATCTTGAAGAAGACGCTAACGGTGCTGAAGCTGCAACTTCACCTGCCAGAAGGGAAAAGAACACCTGGACACCAGGGGTGGTTTATGAACAGTTTATCATCTGTGTAGACATGGAGTATGTACAATATGCTAAGGATTTCGTCAGGTCGGCCATGCCAACATTCTTGTGTCTACTTGATGCATGCCAACATGATAACTGATTACCGGGTATCCCGTAACCTTTTCAAAACTTGTCTGAAAGCTTGTGTTTATTGTTATTAGTTTATTCACTTGCATTCATTTGTGATTATTATCATTTACTGTTGTATAATGCATATTGAAAAATACGTTGAATAACAAAACAACGGCCATACGCACTGAGGTCTTAAAGGTTACCTAGTGGCAGAATAGCTTCTGACAACTCTAGGATCCTATTTATGGAGACCCACATTTTTGCCAGTAGTTTAATGAATTTCTAGTTTCTGTCCGGGGGTCTTTGTTGAGCATGTGCAACCTTTGGCCAAGGCATGAGCAAAGTCTTTAGAACTGGTGAAGAACCTCTCCTTGGTTATGCTGTACAAAGGAGTTATACATGATGAAGCCATCCTCAGATGTCATTGGTTTGTGACATCATTCAGATGCAGCCTAGAGGTACAGTATGTAGTATATTAAGAAAAACTAAACTTAAAATGCCCGTATACAAAGAGGGAAATAAATCTAGCCATGCACAATGTTTTGGATGCCCCATTTGGTTGGCGTAGGACAAACTGGCCACAAATAACTGTGTGGCAAAGGTCATGGCAGCCTTGAAAAAAATCAATGCTAGTGGAAAATTGGGATGGCAGAGAATCTTGATCTGAGAATGACCAGTGGAAACGTAGGCCCAGGGGACTCACCGATGGGAACGCCCAGCGTTTCATGGACGTTCCCATGAAAACGCTGGGGATTCCCATGGAGATCGCCCGGTGATGTGGGCACCAGGGGTGGTTAGCTGACATCACCCACCCACTTCCTTCAGAATGTGCACACACATCGACGGCCGTCGAATGATGTGGGTGTTCCCCCGCAGGCTGCAAATGGATGTTTGCGTCAAACATGCATTTGCAGCCAGTGCATGCGAACACACTCTGCAAATGGGTGGCGGCCAGGCCACCATTCGCAAGGCAGGGTTTAAAGATTACTAGAAGTAATGGGACAATGAGGAGTGCACTAGTGGAAGATTATTAGAAGTAAAGGGACAATAAGAAGTGCACGAGGGGAAGATCACTAGAAGTAATGGGTTAATGAGGAGTGCACTAAGGGAATATCACTAGATGTAATGGGACAATGAGACATGCACTAGGGGAAAATCACTAGAAGTAATGGAGGAGCACACTAGGGGAAGATCACTAGATGTAATGGGACAATGAGACACGCACTAGGGGAAGATCATTAGATGTAATGCGACAATGAGACACGCACTAGGGGAAGATCACTAGATGTAATGGGACAATGAGACACGCACTAGGGGAAGATCACTAGATGTAATGGGACAATGAGACACGCACTAGGGGAAAATCACTAGAAGTAATGGGACAGTGAGGAGCACACTAGGGGAAGATCACTAGATGTAATAAGACAAAGAGACACGCACTAGGGGAAGATAACTAGAAGTAATGGGACAGTGAGGAGCGCACTAGGGGAAGATCACTAGAAGTAATGGGTTAATGAGAAGTGCACTAAGGGAATATCACTAGATGCAATGGGATAATGAGACACGCATTAGGGGAAGATCACTAGATGTAATTAGACAATGAGACACGCACTAGGGGAAGATCACTAGAAGTAATCTTACAATGAGACACGCACTAGGGGAAGATCACTAGAAGTAATGGCACAGTGAGGAGCGCACTAGGGGAAGATCACTAGATGTAATTAGACAGTGAGACACGCACTAGGGGAAGATCACTAGAAGTAATCTGACAATGAGACACGCACTAGGGGAAGATCACTAGAAGTAATGGGACAGTGAGGAGCACACTAGGGGAAGATCACTAGAAGTAATAGGACAGTGAGGAGCACACTAGGGGAAGATCACTAGAAGTAATGGGACAATAAGAAGCGCATTAGTGGAATATCACTAAAAGTAATGGGATAATGAGGAGCGCACTAGGTGAAGATTGGGGCAGCCAGGCGCACACTATGGGAAGATCATTGCAAGTATTCTGACAATGCAGCGCACATTAGGGGTCAGGTTAGATTACTAAAAGTACATTGGGACATTCAGATGCATACGAGGGGAAGATCATCATAAGGACTGAGACAACAATAGGCATGCTATTGGAAGATCATTAGAAGGACAGATACTATAAGTAGCGTATTAGGTATTAGACTACTGGAAACATTAGGACAATAAGGAGCTCATTAGGGCAAGGTTATTAAAAAGAAGAGTGTAAAAGGGATAGAACGTCACTATACATACTGTATGTATGCAGTCACTGAAGAAGTAGCAGACAATGGAGCCATAAAATATTAATTATCACATACTGCAGTCATGTAAAACCATAATTGCATCTATGTATCAGGAATTAAATAATGAATTATTCAAATAGATAATCATTAATATTTGAAAGGGATGAAAAACATTGTGGTAATGCGTGTGACCAAATACACAAAGGAACAGCTCCTGAAGTGTAGTAGTATGGTAGTACTGTGTGTATATGCAGGGTGGAAACAGTGGAGGGAGGGGAGGTACCTATATTTGGGATATTGAGTGAACTAGCTGCTAAACAAAACAAGTGATTACTGGACTATCTGATTGAACGGCCGCAAATTCGCATCAGCCAGCGTTTAGTTAGTAGTAGCACCTCTTATACACATAATGGGCCTTATTCTGGTTGGTGCGGCCGGGCCGTACGCGAACGTTCCGGGGTTTTTCATGATCTGCGCATGCGTACAATCGCCAATGCGCAGGCGCGAACACCCCACAACGCTTACAGACGGGTCTCTCCGTGCGAAAAAACCTGTACGCGAGAGTACGGGCATTGGGGGCGGCATAGGGGCGTGTTGAGGGGAGCGGCCAAAATAATGAGGGAAAATGGGCGTAAATATGGGTGTACACGGGGGTGTGCACCAAAAATGAACGGTGCTACTACCGCACGATCGCCTAAAGCACCGTTCATTTCGGACACAAAACAGGCGGCCGCCAACCGCCAGCTCAGACCACCCCTACAGATACCGCATGCCAGCGTGCGCCTGGGTTTGCTAATTTACGCTGATTACTACTCAAACACATACACCTGAATGTAATAAGCAATGCTGCATTCTATTAAGTCAAAACCATGATTTCACTACCTGCATGCCACACACAGCACTCAAACACATTGGAAGCTTATCTTTCTATACTTCTCTACATTTAAAGGTTTGTTTAATTTAAGGTACGAATCTTTTTAAGACCTGCTTATATATGCTAAGGTAGGTATTTGTTAAACAGTTATACACATTCACTACGTGCTTTCATAGACTTTACACAGTAGCACACTCAATCTACACAAGTCGACATGTGTCAACGTGTTCACTCTAATACAAACATAGGTTTTGTATTTATGATACAATAACATAAACCACATCTAACACCTACAAAGGATGTTTCAGCAATGTTTTAAGCCCATGCCCACTATTTTGCACACAATCCTCAATTGAGTTAATAGAAAACAATAATTGAATAACAATTAGAATAATTAATTAATTGTCAGAATTGTAGTTGAAAGGCAAGATTTGCAGGTCCATATATGTGAAGGGTATGCCAGCGTACACGGACGTACGCTCACTCTCACGAGCGGGGACATAAGCTGAGTTTTCTATTGAAAACAATATGGACCCGTCCGTGCAAGCTGGCGTACGCTCAGATAGCCGCAAGAAGTCGGTGGGAAGACGGACGAGAGACGTCCGTAAACGGTGGCGTACGCTCTGTTGTACGCTAGTTGTCGGAGTTTAAGGGCTGGTCCGTCCGTGTACGTTGGCGTACGCTCAATTGTACGCCACTCCCCTTCGACGTTGTTTCTGGCCGTACGTATGCGGCTGATTTGTGGGTGGACTTAACCCCAACGGCCGCGTACGGAGAGCGTACGCTAATATGGAACGTACGCACGTTTGGCCGCACCGATCAGAATAACCTCCAATGTGCCAAGTAGCAGCATTGCTGTAATTAGACATTTTCGTGAGCCAGAGGCAGAACTCTAGGAGGCAATGGAGTCATCTGCCGCCGGGCTCCTGCTCCCAAAGGGGCACCTCTCCCTGGAAGTTTAAATCAGTTATTTAAAAGCCAACGATATTGCTTCTGTGGCTGAGTTCTGAAATATATATATGTTCTATCTATCTATCGATCTATCTATCTATATTCTGAACAGAATATATATATTTTATATAAGGTTATATAGGGTTGTGTGTGTACGTATGTGTGTGTGTGTGTGGGGGGGGGGGACCAATATGTATCTTGCCTCCGGGCAACTGCAACAAACTTACGCCACTGTCGTGAGCTGTACCAAAAAAGGTATTAGTGCCCCCTCTGCCCACACACACACACACACACATACAAAATAGGGACAAATGCTAAAAATTACGGGTGTGATGTCCTGGGAAAGGGCCGTGTCCACATAATAGTACCAATCCACATTACCTCACATTACACCACTTATACACATTGCACCAACTAGGCTCACTGCACCAGGTGCCTAGTTATATTTCAAATGGGATGTTGCTATGGACAACCAATAAAATACAATGTATTATCTTCTAGAAGGTGGAAAATAAATAAGATGTAGATTCTGATTGGTTGCCCATAGCAACATCACATGTGAAATAGAACTCTCATCTTAGTAAATTTCCTCCACTCACCAGGATTACGCACACCATAATGCCTATTACACATTATACCGCCCATCATAATGTCGATTACACATGATACCACACATCGTAATGCCTATTACATATTATACCACACACTGTAATACTTGTTATATATTATGCCGCATAAGTGCTGCTTACATGCTTGTTGCCAGGGGTTATATGCAAACAATAAAGGGGTGCTGCGCTCACCTTCTGAGGTGCCCACACAGCCGATGCTGACTGGGAGCACTTCTACGTGTAGTATGGACTGCAAGGAGGACAAGATAGGTGGGTAAATAATATATTTATTATTAATAAACGACTGTATTTTTATTTGGAAGGGCTCCCACGATTCACTTGCACTTTTTATGGACTATTTAAATAACAATGACAGAAATTTACAGTTCACCACTCACGTTAGTCAATTATCAGTACAATTCTTAGACCTTGAGGTATTCATTGAGGACAATACCATACAGACGAAAACATTTAGAAAGGACGTTGACGTGAACAGTTATATTCTGTATACCAGTGGTCATTACAAACCCTGGTTGGACGGGGTACCTAAAGGACAATTTCGCCGTTTAAAACGCAATTGCTCCAAGACACAAGACTTTGAGATACAAGCAGGGGACATGAAAAAACAATTTTTAGCAAAACAATATGACGAGGATCTGGTTAACAATGCATACCATGAAATAGCCACACTGGACAGAGACAAAACACTCACTAAAACTAATACTGACAGCAAACTAGGTCCACAAACTGTATCATTTATCACACAGTTCAATCAGTCTTCACAACAACTCCGACAGATACTCCAAAAACACTGGCACTTACTCAAACAGGATCATGAACTACAGCAACACATTTCAGACAAACCAACACTGATTTTCAAAAAAGCACCAGACTTAAAACAACGACTTGTAAAAAATCACATCAAACCCAAACAGACCGTACAGACCAGACTCACCGACACTAAGGGCTTCTTCCACTGTGGAAGATGTGCAGGGTGCAAGAACCTCACCACAAAAACCACAAAATGCCATAGCACCTGGACATCAATGACAATTAACAACACATTTCATTTCAAACAGCACATTTCTTGTGAGTCCAAGGGGGTAATCTACCTTTTAAGATGCCCCTGCGGATTAGAATATGTGGGCAGGACAATCAGGACATTTAAAGCAAGAATCTATGAACATATACGGAATATAAAAATAGGTTATGAGAAACACAGTGTATCAATGCATTTCAAGCTAGTTCATAGTTCCAATCCCACAGGTCTCACTTTTTCAGTCATTGAATCCCCCATTCAGAATTGGAGAGGAGGTGATCACACTGAGGTTCTCAACAGAAGAGAACTCTTTTGGATTTTTACTCTAAATACCCTACACCCTGGGGGTCTGAATATAGACTTCCATAATGGGCATCTTTGATCTCTGTACGACACCCCTTTATGCAAACCCACAGCCTGACTTTGTACGCATTAGATAACCTGGCCTTACTCAACGTAACACCTACCATGGAAAACGTGCCTTGATTCACACACCTGTATATTAGTCGACACCACCACTTTATGTCGACACCACACTCAATCATGCATATCCTCCAGTACTGGCTACAAGTTGGCATGCATTTGACACCCCCTTCTCCTCCATTCAGTTCTAATCAATCAGTAACATTTTTTATATTTATTTTTTATATTTTCTCCTTTTCAACTCTATGATTCAACTTTTAATTCTGTACATGTACCCAATTTTTACCATTAACATTGACCAGCCGGCTGAATAGTCGACATCAGCAAGGTTTTCAACTGAGAAGTCGACATCAGCATCTCTAACACATTCTATGAACACAGAAGGCTGTAACACCCCTCGACCTATCACAGGAGAGGGGAGGAGCTTACCACCCTTTATATTTCACTCAGTTTCACAGACCAATTACCTTGAAAAAGGCCGAACCCCGGCTGAAACGCGTTGGTAACATATCCACCCACATCTCAAGTCTACACACCCTAAGTCTCCTCCTCAGCGAGTAGAGCGCACGCTGCTCCTGTGCGCCGTGGAACATCGCGTCAGCCTGCACTTTCTGGCACCCGCCGGCGCACACAGCACAGCAGCGTGGATCAACCATCGGTGTCCCTCTCACATCCAGCAGGACGCCCGGAACATCTACGGCCACAAGCATCTGAACACTCCCGCACTGCGGCAGCATTAAGGTATGTTGTATGCACCACTGTGAGCTGCTGGGACGCCAGCCTCCAGTGACATCTCCATACCATCTTACTGTGGACAGTACCGGGACTGTTTTTTCCTTTCGTTTTTCTTCATTTTTATAATTTGTCATTCCACCCACCGCAGCCAGAGACTGATCTTACCTGCGCCCCCCCGCCCCCCTGCCCTTCACCAGGCCGACAGCGGACACCACTCCTCACAAGTGGAAGCTACCCGGCCTGTCACCCCATCCCCCATCTTCCTACCCACCAGTTTTTTATTAATAATAAATATATTATTTACCCACCTATCTTGTCCTCCTTGCAGTCCATACTACACGTAGAAGTGCTCCCAGTCAGCATCGGCTGTGTGGGCACCTCAGAAGGTGAGCGCAGCACCCCTTTATTGTTTGCATATTCCGTATCTAGAGTTTGGACCACTCTGGGTCTGCAGCCCCTTCGTACATTGGTACTTGAGCGCTATACCCACCCCTGTACAAATATTGCCAGGGGTTATATGCTCGTTGCCAGGATTTTCTTGCTCCATGCCAAGGGGTTACATGCTCATTGCCAGGTGGTTACATGCTCGTTGCCACAGGAGGTTACATGCTTGTTGCCATAGGACAGTGGTTCCCAACCCTGGTCCTCAAGTACCCCCAACAGTGCACGTTTTCCAGGTCTCCATACAGAATCACAGGTGATATAATTAGCTCCACCTGTGGATCTTTTAAAATGTGTCTGAATAATGAGTGCACCTGCTGGGTGACCTGGAAAACGTGCACTGTTGGGGGTACTTGAGGACCAGGGTTGGGAACCCAGGCCATAGGAGATTACATGCTGATTGCCACTGTGCATTTACATGTTTGTTGCCCAGGGGGAATTACACGCTTGTTGGCCAAGGAGGGTTACAAACTCATGCCCAGGGAGGATTACATAACTTCAAAAAGCATCAATTCTACAAGGTACATTTGCACAAAGTCAGGGATTTTGTAGGATAAAAGTCAGGTCTATGATTAACCAATCATACCAAACAGGAGACAATGATCATAGTTTTCATATGTAGGTTGAAACACAGTCATTGAATGAAACGGAAACAGCTGTGTAGGGGCTTAACAATGAGCGAGGAACAGCTATATTCTGTTACAAAGGTGAGGTTGTGGATGACACAGTCACAGATCATACACCATGGCAAGAATGAGCACAGCAACAAGACACAAGGTAGATATACTGCATCAGCAAGGTCTCTCCCAGGCAAAGAACTCAAATCAGACTTGGATTTCAAGATGTGCTGTTCAAGATCTTTTGAGGACACAAATAGAAACGGGAAACATTAAGGACCGTAGACATAGTGGTCAGCCAAGGAAACTTAGTGCATCAAATGAAAAACACATCGTACTTACTGTACTTACCTTTGAAATCGGAAGATGTCCAGTTGTGCCTTTAGCTCAGAAATGGAAGAAACTACTGGAACCCAGGTACACCCTTCTACTGTTCAGAGATCAGATCTTGGACAATGCTTGTGGTACAGACCTCCATAAGACACTGCTCCAGCAAAAGAGGTGTCTGAACATGCCAGCCAGGTTTTAATGAAGGTCAATTGGTTAAGGTATCTGGAGACGAGTAAGTCATGCATGGAGGGTGACATGTTGCAAAAAGACAAGGCACAATAGCATGTAGTTCAATGTTTAAATGGGTGACTTGGGAATGGATGGTCATTTGTTACAGAAAGAATGGTGAAGGGGGAGCAGTGTTTCATTCGTTCACTCAGAGTTTAAGATCTACCCATGCACAAAGTTTTTGTACCTGATATTTATGTACCTTTGTTATTTACTTTGCTGCTTATTATGTATTCTTTGCCATTAATCATCTTAAACAATTCAAGTACCCTTGTCCTGCCCTTCAATTGACTTGCTGACCAAAAACCGGAAAAACCTAAAGCCTCACCCCAAACCATGAACTAAATGATCTTACATTTTCTGAAACTATTGAAATGTGTACAGCATATTCCTTATGTATTTGGGAATATTCCTTTTCCTATAAATCAACTTGCATTTTTGGCCTTCTTTTGCGATAGACAAGTAAGCACTGTACAATATTTTAAAAATTATCATAAAAAAACAAAAATATTCATACAAATTGAAGACATTCTATAATGCAAAATATATGTTAAACTGGTAAACAATAAGCAAATATATATGATAAACTATAAAATAATGTTGCGATTAGTGTATCATTTTTGCTCCTTATCTACCTCTGCTAATACCCTCAGATTTTTAGCAAATATTGTATTTTATCTTAAGAGGTGAGCGTATTGTTTCCCAAAGTACTTGTTTTATGTCTCTGACTCACACAGAGTAAAGGTGTGTTGTCTGACTTGGAAATATCTGTCAGGAAGATTTATGTGAAATGCGTTGAGTTTGATAACCAAGCTTTTCAAATTTGACACATTTTTCAGAGTGGATTAGTAACTTAAATTTGATGTGTCAGCGATAGGCTTATTTAAACAAACACTTCTCTAAATATTTGTATAGTTTTAAAAGTGTCTCATTGGTGACAGGCAAGTTATACACAGCGGACACAGATTTTAGTGGATGTGATTACAAATGTTAGACTGTTCTGCCTTGCGGTGATCAAAACCTTGCATATAATAATAGTTGTAGTACATAACGGTTATCAAATAGGTAATAGGTCCCGTGTTTAAGGACCAGATGTGGTTTCAGTAAATTTGCCCCTAAATATAAAGCAACGGGTTTTAAATGATAGTTAGCTGTTGATAGATTTGTAATGTGCTATTCAATTAGCCCTGATGTTGCTGGCTCCTCCCCCATAGCCGGCATTTATCGTAGATTATGCTTTGGGAGCCTTAGGAAAGTATCCTGGATTCCATTTGCTGTCTCGTGATAGCGGGTCTTTTTTTGCTCAATAAAAATGGCCTCTAATTGGATACCACGATAATGACCACCGGTTATAAATTGCTAAATCAGGCCAATTTTATTAGGTGAAATTGGATATTTTATTCCCTCTAATTGAATACCCCCCTATGAGTACACATTGAAAAAAGACCAATATCCCCAATGTTCGGGGTGAATCCCCTTAGGTCCAAACCAAACGAGATTGACAATACACACAACAAAATTTAATCAACGGTGGAATGATACCTCATTTCCAGTGTCGGGCTGGGCATAGGAGCCCAGTGTGGAAATGCAGTGGTAGGCGCCCATGCTTATGTCCTGGGTCTGGGTAAACTGTAACACCTGCCTCCACTCGGCACCCCTAGAATCAGGTATTAATAATATATTCTTTATCACAATATTAGACCCCAGTGGCTAGTCCTATAATAGTCGGAATAATTAGCACAATGCTGGAAATTGGGAAATAAGCAGCACTATGAATTAATGTCTGATACAAAATGGACACCATTAAAGTATAAATTCATTAGGTTCTTTACAATATCACAATATATTATCTTATAAAGTTTTCATTTTATGACAATGGCATATAATTGCCACAAAGCAAACATGAATGTTATGATAGGACAACCACTTCTCTCCACATATAATTGCCACATATAATTCATCCCACTCCCTCCTCCAGGGTATTGTATGTGCTGCTTCTTACCTCTGGCACTCTTTACCTTTCCTTATCAGACTCTCCACCTCTTTACAAAACCAGCTGGCTGTCAAGACCCACTTCTTCATAAAGGCCTTTCATCTCTCATCCCAACACGTTTCTTACTCACTGTCTGCCCCTCCCCATTAGAATGTAAGCTCTCATGAACAGGGTCCTCTTCCCTCATGTTTCGTTCCCTCACTCCTACTGTACCATGGATGTGACTATTTTCTCTTCATGGAAAGGACCCTGATGTAACGTAAGGTGAGAGCAGAAGTTGTTAGATGCCCTTACAGAGTTTTTTTATTTTAACTGTATTTTAGGTTGGTGTAGGCTATTTTCTTTTATTTCAGCTGCAGTGGACCCTTGAGAGCTCGTTTTGCTCGCCACGCTTCGGGCAGGTTTATATTCCCCCTCTAGGTAGACATGGACCCAGTGCATGATGGGAAAGGTCCTCCTGGTGAGGCGGATCTAGCTGCTACCCTCTTATGCCCCTTTCCCACTGCAGCCTTAAAACGGTATATTGCCGATTTTTGAGGGCAAAATACCGTTTAAGGCTGCAGTGGGAAAGCGCCAGAGTTGAAATACCGTTTAAAGTTAAACGGTATTTCAACCCGTTTTCAAAGCAGTGTTTTAAACGGTAATCTACCATTTAAGAGGCAATGGGAATGCATCTTAAACGGTATTCTTAATGTAAACAGGCTACAATTCAAGCGATTGGTTGTTGCCTGTGTTGTGACACTCCCCACAACCCTGAAAAGCCCATTAAAGTCACAGGCACTCATTTGTGCTGTAAAAACGTTTTGAAGAGCTAAAACGTTTTACCTGCAATGGGAATGGTACTTAAATGGCATTTAAAACTGTAATCTGCTGCAGTGGGAATGCTAAATACCGTTTAAGATTACCTGTAACTTAAAACGGGTCTGCAGTGGGAAAGCAGCATTACCATCATCTCCTCCCCAATATTATGACCTCTGATGTTTATAAACTATCGCCATGTCCTGCAACGTTTCATACTGTAAGTTTTTTATTTAATTTGTTAAAATTGTTTCTTTTCTGAATTTTTTGTACCGCCATATCAATAAAGAAAAAGGAAGAAAAAATAATTGTAGTAATCTAAATAATGTAGATAATAATAATAATAATATAAAAGAAAATAAAAATAGCAACAACAACAACAATAATAATAATAATAATATTTGTAGTAGTAATAATAATACTAATATTAATAAACAACATTAATATAAAAAAGCAGCAACAACAATAATAATAGTAGTAGTAGTAGTAGTAGTAGTAGTAATATAAATAATAGTAATAATAATAATAATAATAATAATAATAATAATAATAATAAAAAAAGTAATATAAATAAAGATAAAAACTATAGCAATAATAAAAAATTCCATTTTGCGTATTCGCAAAAAAAACATTTTGATCCTAATTTGTATTTTAATGCGATATTCCTGACACTAAACTAAAACTGCATGCATACCTTACATGCCATTAGAACAGAATATTTTCCCAGAATGCAGTATTAGGGCCTTGCATCGCAGCCTCTCTTGTCTTTTTTATTTCAGTTATTAAATGTTACCCTTGCCTCCTGGCCTTAAGGTTGACATGTCAGCATGAATCAACATTCCCAAATTCAATAGTACATCAAAAATGACCTGTGCACCCCATTGCTGTTTGGTCAAGAAACAATTACTTGTCAAGTTGTTTAGTGGTTTCATTTGTTTCCTCTTTTTCTCTTTCCTGGCAGCTCCCTGCTAGAACCACTGCAGCCGCTTAGAGTGAAAGATGGCCCCTGACCTACAATTGCGGCTGACACGAAACATGAAAAGGCCTCAGCAAAGGCAAAATTCTATTTTTAACATACAGCAAAAAATATTTTCTTACATCTTTTAAACAGGCGGCAATAAAGTGGGGATGCCGGACTTTGCTAATGTTCTAATTGTGGGAGGGTGATTCAAGTTTACTCTGTAAAATTCAAGTTCGGTCCGGGGAACGATGTTGTGGGTCTGCACATGCGTATTTTCACCGATATGCATCACACTTCCCGAGGTGTTCGCACAGATTGGGGCAGGCAGGGAGCTGGCCCATGGGCCCACCCACAAAAATTGTGGGTGTGCCTAGAAAAATGCTGGGCTTCTCCATGACAACGCAGGCGTGTCAAAGAATGCAGGCGTGTCACATGATGTCAGTGCCCGCCCCGAATTCAGCCATGTCCGAGCCAAATAAAAGTCAGTCTACATTGACTTTTATTTGTGAACTGGTAAAAAAAAAAAATTGATGGTCATCGACCATCGAATGATTTTTCGCCTGTGCGGCCACATGCGCTTGCGAATGGATGCTAGCATTCTATCAATTCTATTTATTTAGAGCCCTATATGTAGTCAGACTCCCCTCCCCGCTGGTCTGTACTGTATCCAGTTCTGCAGCCAATCAGGTATTGTGTAATGATAACAGCAGGGGATGCGGTGGCTTATCCTGTGGGAGGCACTGACCCACTTGTGTGATTATGTTTGTGCATACTTGTCACAAGGTCCAGTTGGGCGGATTAACTGTGTGGTGTGGAAAATCTCATCATCGTGCCCTGAACACTTCCCGGCCACTATTATAGGAATGGTGGACAGGGCGGTGGCCACACATTGCCAGACCTGGCCCATTCTGCACCCTCCCATCAGCATTGTGGCAATATACTGTGACACTGCCAGTCACTGGTAGCAAATTGGTGCCCTAGAGGTGGGGCATGAACTTTATTAGAGGAGGCCCCACAACTTAGTTGCCTCAGGGGGTGCCGGACGGCTCCCTGACAGTCGGGATTCCAACAGTCATTACTCCGACATCAGAATCCTGACTGCTCCCTCGTGGGGGTCCACGACCCCCATAGAGAGAGAATTAAATAGGTGGCGAGCGCAGTTCGCCACCATGCCCGCAGCCTCAAGGGGCTTCATTGCGCTCCCCCCGCTGTGCAGTCGGGATTCTGACTTCTGAGTAATGACTGTCGGAATCCGGACTGTCGGAGTATTATACCAGACTCGCCACAGGGCCCCTACAAGTCTCAAGCTGATAATACCCAGAATGCACCAGTATGCAGGAGACTCGTCCACTTTACCGATGAGTACCTACTGGTAAGCATACATTAGGGAGAGGGATGCATGTGACAATGGCTGTGTCTTAATGTGTGGTTAGGAATGAAGGCAACAGGAAGCCACCAACTAGGAGTTATATAGTGGAAAGAGCAGTGTCCTCCAGCAGCACAGATGACAGGAGATGAGTGATGGGTTAGTAAGGTTTGGGCTACATGTGACAGACAGTTTCAAGATATGAGGACTGGAATAAATAGGACTTTAGCATTTCAATAGCCCAGTGGGGGCTCTGCTGCTTTTCAGGCCCATACATTTACCTAGTGCCATCCTGCCACACAGTCATGTGCTACCAGGTGCAATGGATGATCTCCCCACTCCTGATTATATGATGCACTCCCAGCATTCCCTTATTCCTCTGTTCATCAAGGAGCACGTCAGATGAGATGTCATGATGTCTCCTCTTAAGCCCAAGAGGAAAGCAGGAAATGGAACCCATAACCTTGTTGCTGTGAGGCAGTAATGCTAACCATTACACCATCCATACTGGTGTTTTAAGTGAAGAGATGTAGAATATGTTGGTGAAGTTGTTATACTAGATTCTGTTAAGTAAACTTTAGGAATGTTTGGCAAGAGACTGTATAGTTGTCACTGTCAGAGTGATTGAAGCGGAAAAAGTCTGGTTAGGGCAGTGGTGGCCAAACCTGTCCTCCAGATCTACCAACAGTTCATGTGTCTCAGGCAACCTGTGGATCTATAGTAGGAATGAATGCAGCATGTTTGAAAATGTGACAGTTAGTAATGACTACAGCTGTGCACCAGCTAGGTGATCTGGGGAATGTGACAGTTAGTGATGACTACAGCTGTGCACCAGCTAGGTGATCTGGGGAATGTGACAGTTAGTAATGACTCCAGCTGTGCACCAGCTAGGGAGTCTGGGAAATGTGACAGTTAGTAATGACTACAGCTGTGCATCAGCTAGGAGATCTGGGGAATGTGACAGTTAGTAATGACTACAGCTGTGCACCAGCTAGGGAGTCTGGGAAATGTGACAGTTAGTAATGACTAGAGCTGTGCATCATCTAGGTTAGTGGTGGCCAAACCTGTCCTCAAGATCTACCAACAGTTCATGTTTTTCAGGCAACCTGTGGATCTGTAGTAGGAATTAATGCAGCAGGTTTGACAATGTGACAGTTGGTAATGACTACAGCTATGCACCAGCTAGGTGATTTAGAAAACATGAACCATTGGTAGATCTTGAGGACTGAATTGGCCGCCCTTGAGCTAGGTGATCTGGGAAACATGACCGTTGGTAGATCTTGAGGACCAGTTTGGCCACCCCTGGGTTAGGGGATGACCAGTAAGAAGGCAGGCTCTGCTCTCTACTTCCTCTCCCCTTCCTTGCTTTCCCATACTAAACTTCCTCCTTTATCACTCTTCCTGATTCCTCCCCCCTGCCCTCACCTACTCCCTCTGCTCTTTACGGTAATTATACCGTGGAATAATCCCCTATTCACCTGATGTAGCTTCTGGTATGTGTGTCTGATTTACTTGTTGCCTCATCATTAATTTAGTGGTTCTATGTCGTTGTATTTGTTTTCTTCTTTTGCGACTCTTTGTGAAATGTTTGTGATGTGCTTCCCCCTCCTCTCTTATAATTCTGTACCTCATTTCATTACTGGGTGCTGTACAGACTGGAGCGTGTAAAACAATAGGGGAGGCATTGCAACAGCGATTGCCAGCAAGGTGCAGGAACCAAGGGGCGGTATGGATGATGCTCTGTGTGATGGCACCACTTTCGCATCCGAGGTTATGGCCTTGGATATGTGCTAAGCCCTGGAGAGAGATAAAAAGCATGGCGATAAAGGGGGTAATTCAGACCTGCACGCAAGGCTGTGTGTTTTCAATACCTAGCGAGTAGGATAAATGCCACCCTGCTAAATGCACACCACCCCACCGTCTGAATCCCTGCGATACGATGTGAGCAAATGTGTATGCTTACACATCCGCTCGCATGAGTCCACACAGAGGAGAAATCATTTGGGGGTTACTCACCATTGAATGATTTCTCATCTGTCCGTAAGGAAAAGTAAGCCTACAGTTGGAGCCGGCCTCGCCAGGGGCTCACGCGTAGGAGACACTTGCGTGCCCCGTGGCTATGGAGCTGGCTACACGTCCCCGCCGCCTCTCCCACCGCCCCGCTGTCCCCCCTATCCCTGCCTGTCTCCCTGAAGTGGAGACTGGCAGGGATCCGCAGCGGCGCCGTCCTGAAACTGGGACGCGCGTGCTTGTGAGACGCACACGCATCCCAGTCAGATGGAGCACCACTCCCCCGACGATCGCCAGCGGAGACATTCTGGTGATCCCCGGCCAAGGAAGAGAGGCGCTCCATCTGTATACTTACTTTTTTCATGGAGGTTCCTGATGAATTTGAGGTGGGCACTGACGTCATGTGAAGTCTTGGACTTGCCCCAAGCATGCAGGTGTCCACCCAGCACTTCCATGGGCGCACCCGCCATTTGTTCGGGTATGCCCATGAAATGCTGGGTGAACACCAGCAACCAGCCCCCGACCCCCCCCCCGCCTATTACTCTTTTTGAAAATGATCAGCGACAATAAAACTTGCTGAAGGCGTTTGCTCCAAGGGTTGCCCATGCATATGAGCGACTACTGTATGCGCATGCGCACACCCCCACCATCAGAGACGGGACCAAATTTGAACCTGTACGAACAGGTCTGAATAGGTCCCAAAGTGCCAGCAACATCTCCGAACTGGCATTATTTAAACACAGCCGGTGTCATGGCAGTTAGGAGCTGATTGGCTGGTACGTTATCTCCATCCAAGGCTTATCAAATTATTTTCCAATGACCGTTAGGGGCATATTCAAATAGAAGTAATCTGCGCGTATAACGACCAATTATGGTAGCTGACCTCTGCTCGCAGAGTCGCACATCCTTAGACGGGGCGCAGAAAGTCAGCAAGGCCCGTATCCCGCGATGTTGCTGGAACCTGTTCCAGCCAGGGGCTCGCTTCGGGTTGAATGAGCCCCTTAATGTCCCGTAGATGCTCGGGGGATTGCTCAGATCCACTTTATTATAAAGTAAACAATGACTCCTTAAGTAAGTTCTTATTAAACGAGTTTCAATGGGCTCGACTTAATGAAAAAGGGTTTCAGTTACAAATCTTATCCTAGCGTCCTCCGATACATATGGTTCGAGATGGCGCTATAAGGTCTGGGAATGGAAAATACCTGGAAAATACCTGGCATCAATTTAGACCTTTTAAACTATGAAGGCATTGAGCGAAAAACCCGAACAGCTGAAAGAATTATTTATGTGGAAGTTTGTGGAGTCCTGGTATGCTGCAAACTTACACGTTGCCAGCCACCAACCTAATTATATTACTGCTCCGCTCAGAGACTTGTAAAACATTTCAGCATGACGTAAACTCCGTACATCAAAAAAAAAAGTTACAAAAAAAAAAAAAAAACTCCATTTTTATTTTCAGACAATTTATTGCAGAAAGAGTAGCGGCCCTGTTTTTCAGAGCGGACTTTCCAATTTACATTTCATTCGTGCATGGCTTTAAAGATATCGGAGTAATGGATAACACTAGCGCCAGATGTAGGGAAACATTACTCTGCCTTGCACAGTCCCGGGAACCATTTCTGTTATCAGAAAGCATCTGAACGTTATATATCATTTTGTCCCTCAGCTGCCTCCGACAGGTCATGAGAGGATTTCCCATTATAGGAAGAGTCAGATAGTGTTATACACATCTGTCTGACTGAGGGAAATCTTAAATATAACCTGCTGGTAGGACACAGTGAAGGGAATATTGTATGCTATTATAGAATAAAAAGGGCTAGACTATATTATTAGCTTTCATGGTTTTATGATTACTGGGTACTCTTTACTTAGAAGGGCGCCCACGATTTTGATCGTGGGCATCGTTAGTAAAAAATCTCGGGCATCTCGGGCATTGAATGCACTAAAAAATCGGGTGCGATCAACCAACGAGATGCCCGAGATTTCCCATAGGGAACAATGTTAAATGTCTCAATTGACCCAATTTTCCTGTTCAATGCCTCAATTGACCCGATTTTTCCATAGGAAACAATGTTAAATGGGCCACAGAGGCCAAATAGGCACCCTGAAGTGTATAATGGCCACCCGAATTGTTAACGCCACCCCACGATCAACGTCAACCCGATGCATGGCGAGCGCAGCGAGCCCGCGAGGGGCGGCGGTACGCGTCCTACGACCTTTTCATACCCCCACTATCCACGTCGGCGTGGAGTTGAGAATAGAAAGTGTGGCGAGCGCAGCGAGCCACCGAGCCCGAAGCGTGGCGAGCGCAGCGAGCCCCGCGAGGGTACGCGGACAGCTGTGAAGCCCGCGAGGGGACGCGGATACCTGTGAAGGTATCCGCGTCCCCTCGCGGGGCTCGCTGCGCTCGCCACGCTTCGGGCTCGGTGGCTCGCTGCGCTCGCCACACTTTCTATTCTCAACTCCACGCCGACGTGGATAGTGGGGGTATGAAAAGGTCGTAGGACGCGTACCGCCGCCCCTCGCGGGCTCGCTGCGCTCGCCACGCTTCGGGTTGACGTTGATCGTGGGGTGGCGTTAACAATTCGGGTGGCCATTA
The DNA here is from genome assembly GCF_055691185.1 of Crinia signifera. Taxonomy (NCBI): domain Eukaryota; kingdom Metazoa; phylum Chordata; class Amphibia; order Anura; family Myobatrachidae; genus Crinia; species Crinia signifera. The sequence continues at coordinate 305,585,711 of NC_139219.1, read as the reverse complement.
TTCACTTCAGGGTGCCTATTTGGCCTCTGTGGCCCATTTAACATTGTTTCCTATGGAAAAATTGGGTCAATTGAGGCATTGAACAGGAAAATCGGGTCAATTGAGACATTTAACATTGTTCCCTATGGGAAATCTCGGGCATCTCGTCTGTCGCATCGCACCTGATTTTTTAGTGCATTCAATGCCCGAGATGGCCGAGATGGGCGCCCTTCTAAGTAAAGAGTACCGATTACTGTATATAGTGTTAACATTAGTGTTACCAAGAGGGGAAAGTGGATACTAGGTACCTGGGTCCAGGCTTCTTAGAGGTAACCCCCTTTACTTTCTTTCATCCATGCCACCACCTCATCCCCCCCCCCTCCCTTGCATAACCAGCCCCAGGCTCTTTGACTGGTCCTGGTTCCAAAAAATACTGGTGACCAAAAGACTGGTGATCCCCTGTATTTTGGAACCAGCCCCAACATCAACAGCTAGCAATGTCATGCCACAGCTGGGGGATCCCCTGGCCAAAACATGACTACTGTGGCTGGTCCTAGGTCAGTGGGGACCCCCCGCCCCCAAGCTTTACCCATCCATGGCTGACCTGAAGAAGCTAGGGGCTACTCATCTCTAGCAGATACAGCTGCAGTCGCACAAAGGAGTCGTGCCTCATATCATTTTAACCCTTTCAGCAGTGGATTAGATACGTTTTGGGTGCCCCCCTGCGCCGCCGCCCCGCCAAGCACCCCTACCCCCCTGCCCTGCCGCCTATGCAAACCCCCCCCCCCAATCCCCCACAGCCTTACCTATCGCGCTGCTCCCAGCGGCTCCGTTCTTCTGCTGAGGACCACCACAAAATGGCCGCCCCCATACAGCAGACAGTTTCAGAGAACTGTGTGCTATATGGGGGTGGCTGCTCCTTAAGTAGAAATAAATACAAATACATCCAAGTCAATTCATTGAAGTTTAGTTAAACATTGCACCCAAAAGAAGAACAGTCGCCGTGAGCGGCGCTGGCATTTTTAACAGATATTTTGAGGATCTCTCACAGCCACGTTGGCACTTAAAGGGTTAATCAGCAAAGACCGCTTGTATGTCTTAATTAGTAACATGAGCAGGAAATCCACTTATCAACTGCGCAGCACTGCCAGTGGGAATTGCTTACCTCCCACCCCCCCCCCTGCTCGCCGTCGCCGGGACCCGGAGATCTACTTTATTGAGCCGGTCAAAGCGCTGCTAGTGTCTTCTGATCTGCATGAATGAAAAATGACCTTCACAAAATGTCCGCCCCCTCACAGCAGACACCTTATGGTCTGCTGTTAGGGGCAGCCATTTTTATGAAGGTCATTTTTCATTAGGAGAATCGCCGGACATGTAGATCTGCGGGTCCCGGCCACAGACCCAGCAGCGGGGCCAGGCGGAGGGGTAAGGCAGGGCTGAGGGCTGGTGGGGGGCTGCAGGCCGAAATTCCTGGGGGTGGGCCGCCGGCCGAAATTCCGGGGGGGTGTGCAGCGGCTGCCTGGGGGTGCTGATTTTATAGTTGCGCCACTGCTACATGGGGTCCATGTTTGAGAACCTGTAGACAATTGTATTATTCCCACGTTTTCATCTCTTTTTTGGTAGCAGGAATTATATTAGGTTTCAGTTTAAATGTAAAATATACAGTATAATGCTTTTTTCTTGCATTTTACAATAATATATACAATATATAAAAGTTCTTATTAGCCTCTACCACGGTGGGTCATTTACTCTCAAATCTCTGCCACACAAGCACAACAATATTATCCATAACCTACCAGTATATGGACAGGTGGAGTAAACGGCAATGCACAAGTAGCACAATCATGGGCAAAGTCCTCCAAATTCTCATCCAGTCCCAGTAATAGGTAGCTGGAGCTAGTTTCCATTGTATTAGGCAGAAACATCCTGAAGAACTTGGTGATGCTTCCTCGGGCTATGGAGAGCCAGAGATCATTTACAATATTGGAAACTTGCAAACAGGGTGGTGTCAGGATATGGATAGGGTCTTTATTACTAATTGCTCATCATAACAAAAGATAAAACTACACATACACAAGTATGGGCATCACGTATGGTGTAATGGCATTACAGCCTCACAGCACTGCGGTCGTGGGTTCGATTCCCACCATGGCCCTAACTGTGTGGAGTTTGTATATTCTCCCCGTGCCTGCGTGGGTTTCCTCCGGGTACTCCGGTTTCCTCCCACAATCCAAAAATATACGGGTAGGTTAATTGGCTCCCAACAAAAAAAAAATTACCCTAGAATGTCTGTGTGTGCGTGTACATGTGGTAGGGAATATAGATTGTAAGCTCCACTGGGGCAGGGACTGATGTGAATGTTCAAATATTCTCTGTAAAGCGCTGCGGAATATGTATGTGCTACAGTATATAAGAAACTGTTAATAAATAAATAAAATAAGTATATACATACAACCTTAATTGAATAAGACTTTCCAAACCATCTTTCATCAATTTATTAAATAAAACATAAGAGCCTGATTCAATACCATTGATCTCTCTCATGATAATACCACTGCATCCCACCTCCCAGACCATTTATTTATTTACAGTGTCTTATATAGCGCAGCAGATTCCGTCACAGCGTCTTATATAGCGCAGCAGATTCCGTTACAGTATCTTATATAGCGCAGCAGATTCCGTTACAGTATCTTATATAGCGCAGCAGATTCCGTTAGTGTCTTATATAGCGCAGCAGATTCCGTTACAGTGTCTTATATAGCGCAGCAGATTCCGTTAGTGTCTTATATAGCGCAGCAGATTACGTTACAGTGTCTTATATAGCGCAGCAGATTCCGTTACAGTGTCTTATATAGCGCAGCAGATTCCGTTACAGTGTCTTATATAGAGTAGCAGATTCTGTTACAGTGTCTTATATAGCGCAGCAGATTCCATTACAGTGTCTTATATAGCGCAGCAGATTCCGTTACAGTGTCTTATATAGCGCAGCAGATTCCGTTACAGTGTCTTATATAGCGCAGCAGATTCCGTTACAGTTTCTTATATAGCACAGCAGATTCCGTTACAGTGTCTTATACAGCGCAGCAGATTCCGTTACAGAGTCTTATATAGCGCAGCAGATTCCATTACAGCGTCTTATATAGTGCAGCAGATTCCGCTACAGTTTCTTATACAGCACAGCAGATTCCGTTGCGCTTTACAATAGTAGACAGTGATAGAACAATCTGGGTAACAACAGACAGACTTGGACGTAGGAGGGCCCTGCTGCAAGCTTACAATCTATAGGGGTATAGGGGAGGGAAACACAAGGACAGGCACCAGTAATAGCATAGCAGTCCCACCAAGTTACAAGTCCAGAAGGGAAGCTATATAATATATAAGTGCCTCAGAGGGTTATGCGTGTAGAACTTAAATATCATAGGCTTGCCTGAAGAGGTGAGTTTTCAGGGAACGCATGAACGTTGGAGGCCTGTGGAGAATACTCAGGAATGCCCATCGCTTTGCATCCCCAGTTCTGATACCAGAGGCAAGAGTATGTACGCAATAACTTTCATGGTACCACACTGCATTGCATTGCATGCAGTTAGCAGGCAACTCTGAATCATACACACAGTTTTATTACGTTCTAACTTGATCTGATCAAGTTCAAACCAGAATATCCATTATATCTTGTGTAGACAATATGGTACTCTAATAAAGAATAATGAGCATAATCATAGGCGTGTGCAGCACATTTTATTAGGGGGTGCACTGTCAACGGGGTGTGACTAGAACCACCTATTGGGCGTGTCTAATACCGCCCATTGGGCGTGTTTAACACCGCCAATCAGGCGTGTCTACGATCATCTATTGGCACTTGCTACTATATAAACGTTTCCCAGCCACACCATAATCTTCTGCCTATTTCAGTTTTGATCTTCTAATTACTCAGTGTAACAGTACTGTACATGCAAATGAATTAAAAAAACATAAATGGAGGTACACCTGCGCAGGTATATGTAACCAATATCTCTGAATTCTATTATCATGTAGTGTTCAAGATTGGTTACTAATACCACTCAGTGTGCTAAGTAACCAATGTCTTGTTACTTACTCAGTATTAACCCCTCCCCTGCATGCACCTGAGTAGTATTACTGAACTAATTTGAGCATCTACCTCTATCTGTATGTATGTTGTTCGAGGCAGAAGGAAGCTTGTATTAGGAGGATATGTGGGTCCTGATATGCAACATGGAGTAGTCTGGGGTTGCTCCAAGGTATGTAGCTCTTACATACCTCCCAACAGTCTCGATTTTATCGGGACAGTCCCGATTGTCAGGGCCTGTCCCGCTGTCCCACCCGCGGGCGGGCGCACAGCGTCTATTCCCGCAGCCAGGGGGCTGGGGGCATGGCTAGAGGCTCACAGAGCCTCTGGGTCATGCCCCCATAGCGGCAAAATGGGGGCGTGGCCTCACGGGGGAGCCGCGAGTATAGGCCACGCCCCCAAATTAGGCCACTCCCCACGAAAATTTAGGCATGCCTCCGGCGCACAGCAGCAGCGTCCCGGATCCTGAGCTACATGAGTTGGGAGGTATGCTCTTAGTTCAGATATATCAAGTAAGGATCCATTATCATGTGGTGTGGGGTGCGGTGCCCCTGGACTGGTTGGGCTGGGTGGCTTTAGTGTGGCATGCCCTTACATTCTATTAACACTTTTCACTCACTAACACTATCTCTCTTCTATTTTAATTACATTTCATTTTTTTTATTTTATCTCTCTCTATATATAGCTTCGGCTTCCTATCACTAATATTTATTAACACTATAGTATCTCACTGGCATGCCGCACTGAGCTTTTCTAGATAATGACAGTTTTTGGGGTGCCGCACCCTTCACCTAGATATAGCGCTAGGGACCCCCAATATACAGAGAAGCCTTGACGTGGCTTGGGGGCATAGCATACACCTGCGCAGGTATATGTAACCAGTATCTCTGAATTCTATTATCATGTAGTGTTCAAGATTGGTTACTAACATTACTCAGTGTGCTGAGGGAAAAAATGTCTTGTTTTACTTAACCAGTATTAACCCCTCCCTTGCATGCAGCTGAGTAGTATTACTGAACTAATTTGAGCATCTACCTCTATCTGTATAAATGGAGGTATGTAGTGATATGACAATGGTCTAGTACAATTACTACTGCAAAACGCACACAATTGATTGATGGGCGCTTCTTTTAATGGAATACAGTTCTAAAAAGCACAATCCTTTGGTAAAAGGTATTGCTGGCATTGCTAGCGGCAGGGAGGTGTTCATAACCTAACACTCAATGTGCGCACGCCTATGAGCATAATACAGTCTGCGCACTAGACTTTATTTTCTATGCAAATTACATTTAAATCCAGACATGAAATACAACATGAAAGTAAAATAACGTTCTATTAAATAAAAAACATCTTTTACTTGTAAACAAATATTCTGTACACAGGATCAATTACAAATATCCAATATAATGCGATTATATAACAACAGCCAGGCTAATAAATCTGTAGTACTGTAATAGTATCAATGAGAGATAAATATGCACTCACCCAATTATTATTATTTGTATTATTATAAGTATGATTATTATTATTATTATTAGAAGCAGCAGTGATAGCATTTATATGGTACTGCCGCAGGAGGCTGCATTGCTGGTCCGAACAGCAATTGTATTGGATCATGGGCCTTATTCAGTTTTGGCCACAAATTATTGGAAATCGCTAACGTGTGATTTTCTGCAATCTGCGTATGCATATAAGCGCGCTGACTGGCATTTGCAGGTCAGCAGCGGAGTGCTGCAGGGGTGCAGTCCAGATAAGGCAGGCATGTCTGACCATTTGGGGGAGTTATCAGCAGCTGAATGACTTCACACGCATATGGTATGACCCAAATGATGGCGGTGCCGCAACTGCCTTTGTTGCTAGTCTGTGCAACCAGGATCTTCCCTTATGTATGAAGGCTTTACTATGCAGTGACGCATTGCAGATGACAGCCAAGGAATAAAATGAAGGCCTCATTTATTCTATGGCCCTTATTCTGGTTCACTCGCAAAGGCATATTCCTTCTCAAATGGACAAAACATGTGCACTGCGGGGGGGGGGGGGGGGGGGCAGATGTAAAATGTGCAGAGAGAATTAGATTTGGGTGAGTTATTTTTTTTCTGTGCAGGGAAAATACTGACTGCTTTATTTTTACACTGCAAAACAGATCTCACTTTAAAGTAAAACCCCACCTAAATCTAATTCTCTCTGCACAAGTTACATCTGCCCCACCTGCAGTGCACATGGTTTCATCCATTTGAGAAGGAGTTTGCCTTTGCGAGTGAACCATGCTTGTTAACTATCACACGTTCCAAAGCACTGTGAAGGGTAAAGTTTTTAAGGTGACTACCAGGTGGCTGTGCCAATGTAACATGTGTATTAGCCAAGGGCACCTGGAACCTTTAGTGGGGCCCAGTGGGCGGCCTTGCTCTGTATGGGCAGCCTCCCGCAGGTTATCAACAGCAGTTGTCATTTTACTTACGAATCCTCGCAAAATTACAACTGAAGCTGAATCAGGCCCCATCTCCGACACCAACAGCCGGCTGCATGGCTCATGGTGTCATGCAAACCGGCCATCACAAGACCTACTGTATTTAGAGGCCAGGAAATCCCTGTCATTTGTACTTTTCTGCATGAGGCACTACTAATGTATGTCCCCATCAGAATGAGGGCCCATGTAAGTTTTTTGTCTTGCGTAAAAGAACAAGATGGTACAGCGCTGTGCTAAATATTAATTGTTTTTTTTATTAAAAAGACATAATTATTTGTGTATATACTTTCATATATTAAACAATGTGGCGAACATTGGGACAGACATGACTTACACCCAGAAATTAAAAAGGCTATTTTTTCACTTTTAATAACTCCTCTTTAGTATCATTGGGGCAGATGTATTAAGCCTGGCGAAGAGATAAACTGGAGATAAAGTGGAAGGAGATAATGCACCAGCCAATCAGCTGTGTTTGAAATATGTCAGTTAGGAGTTGATTGGTGGGTGCATTATCTCCTTACATTTTATCTCAACTTTATCTCCAGTTTATCTCTTCGCCAGGCTTAATACATCTGCCCCAATGTTAGTTGGTTAGTAGCAACATGCAGTTAGATCAATTTTCCTTTGTTTATAACCGGTTATTAAAGGTTCAATAGATAATATGTGCACATATTTAAAGTTTTTGAAACTCAAGTGAACATCCGGGTAAAACAACAGTCCAGAAAGATCCTCTCCGACCGCTAGTGCACTTAAACGCGGTCTTATCTACGGTATTTTTGGCTTGCGTATATGTCTGTCTCCCTCATATACCTATGCGGCCATTTTGAACACAGTTGTTGGAAAATTCCCTTTAATACTATTATTTTTTTGTATTTATTATTGTCTTTTAATGTGTAACTGGACAAATCAAATGGATAACGTACCTCAGACCGCACATTATTAAAACGAACCAACTGTAAAAAATGATCTATTGTAAAATAGTGTTTCAGATTGCAATAAAAGAAACCGCTAGGTTAGAATTTGGTTCTAGAAGTGCTTAAACTGGGTGCACAGCTAATTGCTCTGCAACGAAATCTCAGTGTGTGGCTAATCGAATGATCTTCAAATTATCAGCATAAAATTCTAAGCAGACGTTTCATACCGCTCTATTCTATTCCTGGGTTTTCCAATGGTGGACAATTACAGCCTGTATTTATGTCTTTGGCTCACCAAGGATTGAAATGACTGATGTAATGTCTGACTACTGTACTTTGTAAAGGGAGAAGCTCTTTACAATTTATTTTCGTGACTGGCCAACAAAATCGCAAGTGAAAAGCTGCAACAGCTGAAGAACTAGAGAGTCTGGATGAAGGAGCCTTAACACCTTGGAGAGCTCAATTTCACTAGACACTATGGATATATTATTAACAACTGGCTTTGATGTATGTAGCTAGTGTGAAGGAAGGAGTCTGGAACAAGCATTATAGCTAAAATGTCCGAAAATGAAATTTAAGGAAAAATTAAGAGGCCATATCATAAAAATAGCATTTAATGTCTACATGGAAGCAAACCTATACTATTGAGACGAGGAATAAAAAAAAATTCATTTCTAGAAGTATATTTGGCAATCCAATGCTATGCAGATTGGCTTTAGGCTAGTGTCACAAAGTCCTTTGTGCCTCCATGTTTTTGCCCTAGGAGCCTGCCACCTGTGCACTTGGCTTGGTTCTGTAGCCAGGATGAGTGCTGAGCACTGATATGTGAATGCTGCCTGTAGGCACTATGCAGGATGCTCCAGTCAACTAAGAGCAATTTCCACTCAGCCCTGTCTCCGATCTACCGCTATCCATTAAGTAGATTGATTTCAGAACTTACAAGTCCAGTGAAAGAAGATTAAGAACCCTACGTAATCTTAAGCATCAATAACTAGATTTCAAATTTGACAACACATTACAGAATAACTTCAGTATTAATTCATGAATGTACTGTATGTATGTAAAGTATAGCTATATGTTTACACTCATTTCTTTATTCATAAATATTATACGTGTGTTTATCTTTGTTGCTTTTACACCCGTCTTTAGTCAAAACTTGGAGAGAAATCAAGTGGAGAGGGAAAAAGTACCAACCAATCAGCTGCTTTTAACTGCCATTCTACAGGATGTGTTTGAAACAGACAGTTAGGAGTTGGATGGTTTGTATCTTATCTCTCTCCAAGGTTTGATATATCAAATGCTGCCACATTGAGCAGACGGCACCTAGATTTATAAATTGTCTAAGTATTGTTGCATGCAACAATAAAATTCCCGTCATTTTGTAAGAGGAGGAGCTAGGGTGTGGTGTATCTATCTATAAGGCATCTAAACTGGTGCCCACACCATACACCCTGTATGCATTGAGAATAATTACCTTGTGCATCTGTCTCCAAAGAAGTCTCCGTGAAAATGGCTCTGGGCAGTGGTCGCGAGAGCGTCAGTAATGCTAGTCAGACATCAGCGGTCGATAGGAGTTTTTCAGGATTTTCTGGTGCAGATCCACTTGGATCATACTTTACTTTCCGAGTGGACATAGAGTTAGAATAGGGCACAATGCCCGAAGGATGGCGAGTGCAGCAAGCCATGTGCATATATTAGAGATGAGCGGGTCCGGATCCAGAGATCCGTCAGAGCCGAATCTCGGGATCCGGGTCAGGATCTGAGGCGGCTCGGGAGTTCCCACCTCAATTCCGGACCGAAAACGAGGCAAAACGTCATCATCGCGCTGTCGGATTCTCGTGGGAGCGGGATCTTATAAAAGACGCACACGCGCCCCGCCATCTTCACTCCAATCTTGGAGGGGGAAGAGGGTGGTTGGGAAGCTCCGTGTGCCCTGTGCTGTGCTCCGTGCCATGCTGTGCTGTGCTCCGTGACCTGCCCTGTGCCCTCACTGCCCTGTGCTCCGTGCACTGTGTTGTAGACTTGTATTGAGTGAGAGTCAGTGACTGTTTATAGGCCTGAGCCCTGTAGTGTGATTTAACTAACTAGGTGCTGCAGTGCTCACACGCAGGGGCTGCAGTGTCCACTGTCCAGGGGCTGTCCTGTGGCCTGTGCCCTGTTGTGATTTATTTAGCCCTAAGCCCTGTGTTGTGATTTATTTAGCCCTGAGTTGTGTGATTTAACTAACTCAGTGCTGCAGTGCTCACACGCAGGGGCTGCAGTGCTGCTGAGTAGTACACTGTGTACAGGGGCTGCAGTAATACAAGGGGCTCTGTCCAGTGTGACGGCCTATATCCATTGTCCAGTGTCATGAGTCACAAAATATATCCTGTGTCCAGTGTGACGACATATATCCTGTGTCCAGTGTGACGACATATATCCTGTGTCCAGTGTGACGACATATATCCTGTGTCCAGTGTGAGGACAGATATCCAGTGTCCAGTGTGACAGATATATCCATTGTCCAGTGTGACGACATATATCCTGTGTCCAGTGTGACATGTAACCATTGTGTGACGGCATATATCCTGTGTCCACCGTGACATATATCCATGATTGTCCAGTGTGATGACATATATCCAGTGTCCAGTGTGACATATATCCATTGTCCAGTGTGACTACATATATCCAGTGTCCAGTGTCACAGGGGCTGTGTCCAGTGTACAGGGGCTGTGTACAGGGGTTGTGTCCAGTGTACAGGGGTTGTTTCCAGTATACAGGTACTGTGTACAGGAGCTGTGTCCAGGGGCAGTGTCCAGTGTGACGGCTGTGTCCAGTGTACAGGAGCTTTGTCCCGGGGCGGTGTCCAGAGGCTGTGTCCATTGTCCAGGGGCTGTGTCCAGGGGCTGTGTCCATGGTAACTGGCTGTGTCCATTGTCCAGGGGCTGTGTCCAGGGTGACGGGCTGTGTCCAGTGTCCAGGGGCAGTGTCCAGTGTGAAGGCTGTGTCCAGTGTACAGGAGCTGTGTCCAGAGGCTGTGTCCAGTGTCCAGGGGCGGTGTCCAGAGGCTGTGTCCAGTGTGACGGCTGTGTCCATTGTCCAGGGGCTGTGTCCAGTGTGACGGCTGTGTCCAGTGTACAGGAGCTGTGTCCAGAGGCTGTGTCCATTGTCCAGGGGCTGTGTCCAGGGTGACGAGCTGTGTCCAGTGTCCAGGGACAATGTCCAGGGGCTGTGTCCAGGGGCAGTGTCCAGTGTCCAAGGGGCTGTGTCCAGTGTGACAGGCTGTGTCCAGTGTAAAGTAAGAAAAATAAATAAAAGTAATAAATAAAATAAAAACACATTTTTGGAGGATGATGGAGGAGGAAATAGTGGGAGATCAGCAACCTGATAGAAGTGCTGAAGCTGCTACCACCAGTCATGACAAGGCCGATACCTCTTTGTATTTGCTGTTTGGAGCATTTCTCTTTTTTTGGGATAGGTTATTAAACTGCCACCCTGTCTGCCCCTGCAGTGCCGCTCTGCCAGGTTGGAAGTGTAAGGTCCACATGTATGTGATGCCGACTGCTGTCGCTTAGCTTAGTCATCCAGCTACCTCGGTATACCCTTTTGGCCCAACTACAGTAAATGAAAACAATTTTGTAAGCTGTGAAGTGATCAAAATTGACTAGAAATGAGTGGAAACTAATGTTACTGAGGTTAATAATACTTTAGGGGCAAAAACAGGCCCAAATTCTGTTATTTTAGCCATTTTTAGCATTTTTTCATAAAAATCCAGATCCAAAACCAAAACTCACAAGGGTGGTTTTGCCAAAACCAATCCAGATCCAAAACACGAAGGGAGATCCAGATCCAAAACCAAAACCCGAAAAAGTGGCCGCCGCACATCTCTAGCATATATACAGTGTCCTCGGGGACCCCTGTGACATTCGGCACCAAAAAAACCCTGAAAAACTCCTGTCGACCATGACCATGGTCCCACCGATCCCCCGTTGGCGTATGACTAGCGTTACTGGCCATGGACTATTTTAAACCATCTAATTAAGTGGGATCAACTAAGGAAGGTCAACCATAACATGGTATACCCGCTATACCACAACCCTGCTACAGATTTATATTGCCCAAAACATGTGAGCAGTTGTAGGTACTGATAAAGTATGCTACAGTAGTTGCTCCTCTATAAGGGGGACACCACAGGTAACACTTTACACTCACCGGGTGCCTGGTTTGGTGCAATTAGCCCTTGCAACTGGTGGATACAAACCAATTAAACCAGTGGCATAAGTTCATCTTAATTGCCCGGAGGGCCCCCCCGCTACCCCCCCCCCCACACACACACACACACACACCACCTTATATAAATATATGTATGCAGTGGCGTAAGTTCATCCCAGTTGCCCGGAGGCAAGATAAGTATTGGTGCCCCCCCCAAATAGCTCAATCAGTAAGGTGTCTGTCTCCAGTAAGGTGTGGGATCTAATACATGGTGTGACACTTGCAAAAATGATGTTAGAAGGGGGAGTCAGCAACATTAACAATATCAACTGCTTTCAATTAACTGATTCAAATTTTAAGGGGAGGAGAGGTGCCCCCTTGGGATCAGGAGCCCGGCGGCAGATGACTCCATTGCCTCCCAGAGTTCTGCCTCTGTATGTATGTATGTTATGTATCTTTTGTTTCAAATAAAGAAAGTGTGACTTATGACAGTATGGTCCTGCTAGGAGGTGGAGTCAGCCACGGAAGCAGTATTGATGGCATTGAATTGCAGGAGAGGAGAGGTGCCCCTTTGTGAGCAGAAGCCCGGCAGCAGATGACTCCATTGCCTCCCAGAGTTACGCCTCTGATTTAAACACCAAAAAGCATGGCAGAATGTATTGTCGTAGTACGTAAACCCAATATGTGACTTTATTCTTTTTTTTTTTATATATATATATAATATATTACACTCTATATATTATTCCTCATTTCCTAGACTCTTTACAAGTAAAAAATAAAATAAGGCTAAAAGTCTCCCAGTCATTGCTAAAGTAAACTTGACTAAACAGATACAAAGTAAATTTGCTCTTTTTTTTTTCTGTCAGCAGCTCCAGCGCCAGATGAATCAAGTCCAGGCAGTTAAACTCAAGGTCAGGCTTATTATAAGGCCGTTGCATATTATGTAAGTAGGAAAACCGTCAGCTTCCCTTGTCTCCTATATTCCGCGAACCCTTTGAAATAACCGTAATGTTTTTGGTCACCAGAAAAAGCTGAATACCAGATTTCTAAATGTATCTCCACAGAAACTTCCCTCTAATTCCACGTTGCTAACCGGCATTCTTTGCGTCCCTTGGCCCCTATCCCAACACTGCTCTGTTTCACAAAGAAAAGAATTTGCTTCTTTTTTTTTTTCTATATCCAAGGTCTTTTTTTTTTTATTTCAAAGCAAACTACTTGAATGACTATTCAGTGTGTGCAGAATGAGGCCTCTCCAGCGCACTACGCTATAGTGAATGCAGAGTGTGCTTATAAAGGCCGCTTGAAGCCAGCCCTCTACAGAGTGGCCCAGGCAGCAAACCCCGAGCCTACGACCTATCCATCTGTATGCAAATGTCCACAGACTAAGTAAACTTTCATAAAAATGTTCTGCCTTCCCTTTATGTGTGTTTAGCAATTATTGCTGCACATTGGCCCTTTGTGTTATACTATTACGTTTTGTATGCAGGAGAGACTCCGTGGCACCTGCACTTGTAGGTGGCAGATGGCAAATCTTGGCAGCATTCAGTCGGTTCATCTTAACGCAACCAAAACCACAAACTGGCATTTATTAATTCTCCATTCGAATAAGAAGGATTAGGCGTAGATTACAAAACAGCCTGTAAAGACCCTGGAAGGAGAAGGAATAAAAAAAGAAAAAAAAAGGAAACAAAAAGAAAATAAAAAACAGGAAAAGCTTAAAGATGGTTCCTGAAGAAAAAAAAAAGAGATATAATTAATTTGTGGTATATAATACATTCACGGGACGTGCAGATTGTTCCTGTCTTTAAATGACTGGGTACAAATAAAATCTGGGTAGTGTTAAGCAGTTCTAAAAATAACTTTCATAAACTTATTTGACCATTGACACTTCGGAAGCGTGGATGAGTACTTGGGCTTTGCAATATAAGACAGTGGTATAGATTACTTTGAAAGTCTGAGGTTTCTTTGAAATTCAAACCCAGATATTCAGAGTCCTTACAGTGAAAATTATACGGTTATCTATGCTTTGAACAATGGAGCATGAATGAAAGGCCTGGTTATGTAATACTCCTACCTCCCAAGACAATGCGCTGCACACTGTGATTTGTATATAAGGCTACAAAAGAATGAAAGCAAAAGACAACATAAAAAGCACAAACATATGAAGGAGCGCAAGGGTGAGCCGGAGTGTGCAAGCCATTGTAACAGGGAAATTCACATTTCTATCCTAATTTTACATCGGTTGGGTGTAAAAGAATCCATGTTGCATCCAGTTGGAGTGGTGGTTCCTGGCGTTAGATGTCAGATTTCTTATAACAGCTGTCGTAATGTGATACATTGGTAGTGTGGGTTGTCTTATCTAGGGGTGATTAGCTAATGTAAATTATAGTTACACTTGCTTGGTACTAGTGGGACATAAGTGGTGTTCTATATAATAATAATATTATTATTATTATTATTATTATTAATAAAGTTTAACAATAATAAAAATAATACAATTATACATAATAATAAAATAAAAAGTAATATTGAAAATAACATAATTGTGACTCATAATAATAATAAGTAATAATAATAATAAGTTAAACAATAATAAAAAATAATTAAATAATAAATAATAATAAGTAATAATAAAAATAACATTATAATTATTACTACTACTACTACTACTAATAATAATAATAATAATAATGTAATAATATTTTTTTATTATTGCTATTATTCTTTTTATTACTATTATTTTTAATCATCATCATCATCATCATCATCATCATCATCATCATCACTGTACTGTTGTTATTATTATTACAGGTTGAGTATCCGGTATCCGGACATCCCTTATCCGAATTATTCCAAAAACCGTGGTTTTTGGAATCATTCGAATTATTTATTTATTTATTTTTAACCCCCTAACCCTCTTTTCATACTTACCAAGTCCCCGGGCGTCCACAGCAGGCCTCCGGCATCTTCTCCAGGGTCTCCAGCGGTCCCAGGAATGCATTGTGCGAGTGTGCGAGCGTGCCGGTGACGTCACCTGGGACCGCTGGAGACCAGGAGAAGATGCCGGAGGCCTGCTGTGGACGCCCGGGGACTGCGCGGATGCCGAGGGACCACCGGACACCATCAGGGGACAGGTAAGTATGGCTACAAAAAAAATATTCCAAAAACCGGAAAATTCCCCTATCCGAAATGCTCGGGGTCCCGAGCATTTCGGATAGGGGATACTCAACCTTTATTATTAGTAGTAGTAGTAGTACAGGTTGAGTATCCCGTATCCGAATATCCGTTATCCGAATTATTCCGAAAACCATACATTCCAGAAAGTGAACCAAAAAATTTTTTTTTGCTAAAAACTTACTGGGGACATCTGTAACAGCACTACTGAGGGAATGATATGTAACTGGCACTATATATGTGCAAGACAATGATTGCTTGGCATTCAAATTCAGTGCCTGAGATTGTACACAAACTTTGTTTCATGTTTTGAAACCTTGTTTTATGCAAAAATAAAATATATTTGTGTTTATTTCATGTGTTTGATGTATATGTACAACATAAATGCAAGATACCTCAAGATACATCATTGAAATATTAAAATATTCCGAATTACGGAATAATCCGTTATCCAAAATTCTTTTTGGATAAGGGATACTCAACCTGTAGTAGTAGTTGTCGAATAATTTTTCATCATTATTATTATTATTATTATTATTACTATTATTATTATTAGTATTATTATTATTATTATTAATAACTATAATAATAGAAATATTGTTTTTTTTAATTTGCAGTAATATTTGTGCAAATTATTCCTATTTGTTGACTTTTTCTTTTTGCGTTGACCTCACATTGATGTAGAACGGAGGGAATTACTCATTATTGGTGAACAGCGGTGACCTAACGCTTGCTTTAGAATTTCTACATTTAGTAACAGTTATTTATACACATATTCCGCAGCACTTTACAGAGAACATCTGAGCACTCACATCAGTCCCTGCCCCAGAGGAGCATACAATCTATGGGCCTGATTCAGAAATGTGCACAATGCTGATACTTATCCAGTTAAGCGATTATCAGCCGGCTGAGCACATCACAGTCACACTGCGCACGGACCAAGGCACCTTAGCAATGCCGCGCACATTGAGGATTTAAGCGCACAACTGTGATCCCGTATGTAGAGAATAGGACGCCAGCGCCTCAGTTCCAGCAGGGATTTACATGACCATAGGTTAACTCAGATGGTTTATTAGCAAAGCACCGTATCTGCCACTGTATGTAAATGTGTAGCTGCCGGTGGGCGTCTCAGTACATTGCACGGTGGAAGCTGCAGTAGTATATTTGCACACTTGCTGAATACAGGATAACATCTGCGAAACATTCGAATGTACACACGAGAGAATCCCGACAGGGGTCAGGTACATATACTTTACCTCCCTCTGCCCTCTTTCAAACCCTATCCCCCCTTCCCCCAGCCTGAGCTTAACTCTCCCTGCTAGTGTCTAACCCCAGCACCCGTTGCGTAAATCTAATCCCACAGCCAAACCCTAACCCCCCCCCTTTAAGTGCCTAACCCCTTCTCCCCGCATTTTAACAACCCCCCTCCCACACACACACACACACAGCCTAAATATAATCCCCCTTACTACTGCCTAAACCTTACCACCCCCTTCCATCCTGGTATACTCTCCCGGGTTACTCACCTTTTGGCATTCCGGCAGCCAGATCCCAACGCTGGCATTCTCATTGTTGTCTGGATTCTACAAAACATTTAGCAGCAGTGCCCAAATGGCTATACCAAAAGTGCCCATATATATATATAACTTCAGTGCCCATATATACATATCAGCAGTGCCCATATGCATACTAGCAGTGCCCATATGCATACCAGCATTCCCCATATACATACCAGCATTGCCCATATACATACCAGCAGTGCCCATATCCATAACAGCATTCCTCATACAGCTATAACAGTAATGCCCATGTACATCTCAATGTTGCCCATATATATCATATAATATCACAGTAATATATGGTCATACCAGTAGTGCCATATACATACCAGCAGTGCCCATATGGCTATACTACCAGTGCCTCTATATACATATCAGCATTCCCCATCTGACTATGCCAGTAATGCACATACTGTACATACCAAAAGTATTGCTGGAGCAGCACTGCCGCACAAAAATAAAGTTGCTTCCTGGGTGCTACAACCTGGTTCCAGACTGCACTAATTCCCAATATACAAATAGCGTTTGGTGGCACTCCCAATAACGACTCAGCAACGGTCAGGTAAAAGCCTTTACCTGACCGTTGCTGAGTCGTAATTGGGAATGCCACCAAACGCTGTTTGTATATATATAGGGTTTAGGGGGTGAAAGTAGCACTCCAAACGTCTTGCAAAAAAAGGCTCTTAGTCAGTCATGAGTACTCATGACCAATATTCCCTCTAATTTTATGAAGGCTGTGTGCGGCAAAAGATTTTGGCTGTGCAACTTTGGAAGGAAATTAAAAATTTTGTGCGTCACTTATATATAACTGGAAAATGACGTTCAGCATTTGTGTTAACTTTACTTCAAAATGATATTAAACATTTAAACATTCAAAACACAGCACATAATGTAGTTAATGGGTGAAACACACATGAATTGAGTCCACAACTGCAAAAAGGGACCACTACTGCTTTGTGCGCTCTGTTGTAATGTCTGTGCGCATGCTCGTTGAGTTGTGTGCGCGCGCACATGCGCACAGCTTAGAGGGAACACTGCTCATGACTGACTAAGAGCCTTTTTTTGCAAGATGTTTGGAGTGCTACTTCCACCCCCTAAACCCTGTATCACTACATTGAAGTGGGCACCCAGTGCGGCAGCAGATTTCTACAAGGAGAGCCGGATCCCCACCCTTGTCTATATATATATAGTGAATAGCAGCCACCTCTTTGAACTCTCGGGACTCACGAGAGGGGGAAGAATCTGTCAAAAAGAAGGACAAGAGGGGCGCTCCATAGTGCATAAATGACAATTTAATAAGAACATATAAAAACACAGTCCAGGAAAAGCAACACTGTACTCGTACCGAACCATGCAGCGCTGTGGGATGGGTACCTGCTATTCATGGTGGCTGCTATTCATATTGTGGCTATAGTGCACTAGCCCCAGGTGAACCCTGTTTGAGCTAGTCCATTGCGGGAGTGGTGCTAAGGAATCAGCGCCGCACGTCCATCACCTGCTTTTCCTTCCATATATATATATATATATATATATATATATATATATCCAGTACTATTTTTCTGGAAAAATAGGTTCAGGAACTGCAGGTCTGGGGGTGGATCAATTAATAAAAAAAAACATATATAATAGAGAGAGGGAGGGAGAGATAGATGTATATATTGTATTTAGAAACAAAGGCACTCACAGGTGACTTTAAAATAAAACTTATCTTATGAAAAGTACATTTTCAGTTCCTGATGATGTCATATTTAATTAGAGGTTCAGGAACTGAGTTCCTGCTGGTTCCTGCTGAAAAATAGCACTGTATATATCCAAATAGGTTGTTGATACAACAGAGCGCACTCACCAGACTTCTTCAACTGTTAAAAGGCAATTCTTTAATCCATATCAATTAAAATCATCAAGCATAGTTGACGTTTCGAGTCCCAAACGACCCTTTGTCAAGACAGCTTATGGGCTAGGTGCTGCTCAAATGGAGTGATGACACTATAACCTGTCTTGACAAAGGGTCGTTTGGGACTCGAAACGTTGACTATGCTTGATGATTTTAATTAATATGAATTAAAGAATTGCCTTTTAACAGTTGAAGAAGTCTGGTGAGTGCGCTCTGTTGTATCAACAACCTATTTGGATATATATAGCACGCTTAGGAGGACTTTGCTGTGACCTGAGTTTATACATGCACCCCAGCAGTTGTCACCAAGGAGTTTTGTGAGTGCTACTTGATACCCTGGATATATATATATATAGAGAGAGAGAGAGAGCTGATTGGCTGGTTGTTTATCACTCTCCACTGCATCACTTTATGAAGATTGGTGCATCTGGCCCCTAGTATCTACAGGTGTATAGGCAATTGGATTGTCTATGTAACATAGGGCCTAATTCTAGTTCACTCTTTCTGACAAAATCCTTCTTAGCTGGACAAAACCATGTGCACTGCAGGGGGGCAGATGTAAAATGTGCAGAGAGAATTAGATTTGGGTGAGTTATTTTGTTTCTGTTCAGGGCAAATACTGGCTGCATTATTTTTACACTGCAATATAGATCTCACTTTGAAGTAAAACCTCACCAAAATCGAATTCTCTCTGCACATTTTACATCTGCCCCACCTGCAGTGCACATGGTTTTGTCCATCTTAGAATGATTTTGTCAGAAAGAGTGAACTAGAATAAGGCCCATATTGACAGGGCAATAAAAAGAAACTGCCTTCATTCCCCTACAGTACATGTCCTATAGATAAACAATCTTAGGTAATGTATGTGGCCTACTGTAGCTATTGTTGAGCTCCGTATATTTCCTACTATATGGAGCAGAAAATCCCCCATAACGCTGCATGTCACTGTATATTATTCTTAGGATAAGCATGTCAAGAGGTTTAAATGGGCATAAGGCCCACCTGTTCATTCCATAATAATCTAGATGGTTGACCCTAACCCTTGACAGTTTGAATACATTATCCAATTTAAATGATAGCAGGGGAATTATAACTGGTAGCCTCTCTAATGGCAGGTTTGAATGGAATAATAAATCTTGTTACAGTATAAAAAAAATAAAAAATCAAGATAAGAGTCCCATTTAGGCTGCATTGTATTTCTATTAACATCTGCGTGGGGTGCGTGGAGTTGATTATACTCTTGTGCCACAAAACAATTCTGACTTTAATGCTTGCAATATTGATGTCGCAGATCAGTTGATGATTTAGTGTATTATGTGCAGACTCTATTTAAGAGATGCTAATGTGTTTTATATACAGTAAAATGTGATATATATCAGCTTAGTCAGCCTAGAACAGCCCGTAGCCATGTTTCTGTGTGTGGCTGCTCAGCATGAATCAGATATATGCATGACATCGTTCTTAAATCAGGAGATAAGGTTTTACATTAAGGGCAGTATTCAATTCCTTTCTGCGAGCGGTGACAGCGAGCAGCGCTGGCTGCTCGCTGTCGCTGCTCGCAGGTCAGTATTCAACTGACCCCCTGCACATGCCGTTTCCACCTTGCTGGGTATTTACATCGGGCTTCCTGCATTAGCCGTGAGCCTCACCATTTGGGGGGAAGTTGAATAGGGCCAGCAGCCGGCGCGGGGGTTAAACGGCGTGGGTCGCTTGTTTTTATACCTGTCTGAATACGAAGGTACTGTCATACCTAAGAGATTTCCCCCGGAAAATAATAATTGAGAAGTGCCAGTCAAAGTACTGTGTCACGGACCACCGACTACAGCTAATATGGGCGGTGTCAGGACAGAGATGATCACCTTCCCGGAACCTCCACCCTCACCACCTGCAAGTTCCTCCTCCCCCTGCATCCACCTCCAGCAGCTGTGTGGCTAGTTACAGCATACCTCCCAACTGTCCTGATTTTCATGGAACAGTCCCGGTTGTTTGGAACTGTCTCACATCCCATCTGGGGGCCAGCAGTGTGTGTGTGTGTGTGTGTGTGTGTGTGTGTGGGGGGGGGGGGGGTGGTACTTTACATCTACCCCACCTGAAGTGCAACATGGTTTTGCCCATTTTGAGAACAAATTAGCCCTGTGATCAAGTCTGAACTAGGTCTAGAGTCCGCAAGCCACCAGACTGCTCTCGAGTGGTGAGTGGATCAGCCATGGAGAGCTCCCAGGCATTCTGGTAGCATTCTGTGGTAGCAATGTATACTACAGGCAGTCGTTTAGAGTAGTGTTTTGGTTTTAATTTCACCACTGTGTTTTGATTTTTGCAAAACCACCCTTCAGCTCGGGTTTGGATTCCTTAAAAATGGATAAACATAGATAAAATCCATGTTATTTTTGCAATACGAAACTCCAAATTTGGGCTTAAATTTCAAATTCCGAACCACAAAAATCTCTGCTTAAGATATATGCAAAACAAAATACAGCATATGGATGCGTGCAGAACAAAATATAATCATATAGAATTAAATGCATCGTACCAGTTACAGTCATTTCCAAAGAGGATATGGATCACGGAGCAGTCAGTATTTAGGTTGACATTGTCTCTAGGTCAAGCTTGGGCAACCTGTGGCTCTTCAGATGTGGCAAAACTACAAATCCCATCATGCCATGCCACAGTTTTAGCGTTCCCTATAACAAAACTGTGGCAAGGCACGCTGGGACTTCACAACAGCTGGAGATTCACAAGTTGCCCTGCCTGGTCTAGGTCGACACAAAAGTGTTACATGTAGAAAGTCAACATAGGAAAAAGGTCAATATTGAGCAGGCCAACATGAAAAATCCGACACGAGTTTCTCAAGTTTTTTTTTTTTGTCTGTTTTATCACATGGACCCCGATTAGTGTACTGTGTACATCACATGACTAGCTTCACCCCCCCCCCCCCCGCCTGAATCCCCACAGTAGCATGCAAGTGGATATGTACAGCACTCGCATGCGGACGCACGGAAGATAATTATTTCTCCAGCCTTCGCTCTAAAAAGTAAGTCCATACTTACTTTTCAGATGCCCGCTATCCGCCAGATTGGGGGCGGGTGCTGATGTCATGTGACATCAGCCGCCCGCTCCGAGGATGTATGGACGTGTCTGTGTTCGCAGGGGCACACCCAGCGTTTCCATGGGCGCCCCCACACCGTTTTTTTATGGCCACTCCCATAAAACGCCGGACGGTCCTCTTGCGTCTGCCACACCGCTCTCTCATGGCCTTGCACTTGCTCATATTCACTCTTGTGCAAAGCCCTACCATCGGGATCGGGGGCGAATTCGGACTTGAGCAATCAAGTCTGAATCACCCCATTCACAGTCATATTTCACATGGATGGAGAAAGTCTGAATAAAAAAATGAAACCAAAATCAGAAAAGTCTCGTGTCGATCAGTGCCGTGTCAACCGTTTGCTTGTGCTGACCTATTGTCGATGTTGACCTAATGCATTTTGACCAATAATCTATTGACTGTCGACGTGAATGCCAACACAAAATCTGGATCTCATGCAAAATAATTCTAATCATAGTAGCCTATCGTCCCAGAACAGCTGGGAGGCTCCTGAAAGTTGGGTGGTGCTCCCGGCCCCCCCAGAAAGGTGGACAAGTATCCTGCTTTCCCCAAAGGCCAGTGACGCATATGTAATGGATTACAGGAAAATAATTAGCACCTGAAAGAAGAAACAATCTACCAATTGGCAGGGCAGCCGAGAGGAATGCCGGGCCCTGGTAACATTTTGGGGGAATGGCCTAAGTGTGGGGGTGTGGGCACCTCCCGCACTTAGGCCACACCCCCAAATACTTAGAGGAGGTTGAATGAAAACTCTAAAAACTGTAATTTCAGCAGCAGCAGCAGCACACCTACTGCATGTGCTGTGCTGAAAGCAGGCTCAGCATGACCTCTCATGCTGTCAGCAGGGCCGGCGCCACCACTAGGCAGGACTAGGCATTTGCCTAGGGTGCCGGCCACTGGAGGGCGGTAATGAGCCGCCGAGGAGAGGTACCATAGAGGTACCATAGAAAGCTGGGAGCGGGGAGCAGGTAAGACAGAGGGCTTCCCTCTTCCCCCACCCCCGAACCCGCCTGTGAATCAACGCTGCCTCCCCCCCTGGATGCAGGGGCGCGCGCCCACTGTAGTATCGCCCCCGCAAACCACCCCCCCCCCGGAGTGCGAGTGCCCGCCGCAGTATCGCCCGCCCCGAAGCACGTGGGAGGGGGGGGGTTCATCAGGCGGCTCGCGGAGGATTTGCCTGGGGCGGGGGGGGGGGGGGGCGGCTTGCACTGGCCCTGGCTGTCTGTGAGACCCACATGCTGTACAAGTGTGTGCTGCTCGGGAGGGATGGAGGGGGGAGGGAGGGGGTGGACCCTCCAGCAAGCCTGGGCCCGGATAATTAGTAACCCCCCTCCCCCTCTCGGCTGCCCTGCCAATTGGAATCTGGAATTCTCCTTTAAGTAAACTTGGTCCCATTTATGTAGTGACTGCTGATTACCAGCTGAAGCCGGGGATCTCTGTATGGGGACACAATGAGAATTTGAGGAGAGGACATGTCTATCACTATGCAATAAAATTAAAGCTTCAGCTTTGTTACAACTTACATATAAAATGACCCAAAAGAATAATACAATCCCGCTGTAATGTCAGTCGCAGCTCGCAATGAATTCGCCTTTCTCCAATAGAAAGACGGCTCTTTGAAGAGGGATCAGATTTACAGTGACATGATTAAAAGGTGTCCCGGCCATTGTTTTGTAGTCCTTAGAAGGTTTGTGCTTTTGGTGTGGGCAGCGGAGTGTCATTTGAAACTACTGAAATGCTTCTCTGGTAATTGTCCTGAGTCAAATTAAGGGAGTTTTTCCATACAAGATTTTAGAAGTTGTGAGGTAATCCCGAATATAGTATTCGATGGATTTAATGAACCATTCAAAGGAAAGAGAGGTTGTCTGCTATTACAGGAGAGTAAAAAGCACCTTTCAGGCAGAGTTCTGTAAAAAATTAAGAAAACAAAGGACCTGATTCAGAACCGTTCTCTAGGCTGCATATACTCGCAGCCAGTGGCGAATTTAGGGAGGGGCACCAAGGCACGTGCCCCCTTGTCATTTCGAAAATATATTTTAATTATTATTATGTCCCGCATTGCTGCCGGGAGCCAAGTGCAGGAACAGGGGAAGAGTCAGATAGGGAGTTGACCCAACGTTGCAGGAAACCAGGAGGTGGAGGGAGGAAAATACGGAACTGCCGGCAGCGACGACAGGGGAGGAGTAAAGGCGACAGACATGGAGCTGCTGCCGCTGACAAGGAGCTGCTGGCAGCATAGTGCACTAGCTGGAGAGAGCTGCCAGGCACAAGTGCGGAAATGGGGGGGGGAGCGGATACAGGGGAGCGGATACAGGGGGGCGGACAGAGCTGCGGGGAGGGGCTGGGGAGAGACACCAAGCTGATAGGAACTGGGGGACATGACAAATCTGAAACTGCTCTAGCCTACTGCAGGGACAGGGGAAGCGGGGCATTGCAGAACTACAAAAGGGCAGTGGGGAAACGGAAGGGGGGGGGGGGGGGAGCTGCCAAGGGCCAGGTGCAAAGGTGATACAGCAGGGGGAGGCTGCTGTGTGCAGGGCCAGGCAGAAAAATGCAGCAGTTCAGTGCACCCAGTGAACCCCTCACCATCTCTCTCTCCCCTTCCCATCAATCCTAGTGCCCCCTATATATATCACTACATATCAACCCAGGGCCATCCCTACCGTTATGCAGAGTAAGGGCACCAGAGTAATCAGGGCGCCTCACTCAGCTGCTTATCACGGTAACGGGGACAGCTGCCATCAGCCGGCCAGAGAGTGGTGGGCTGCCCAGCTGTCCTCAGAGCAGGTCCGTGTCTATTTGAAATCTTCCCCCAACTTGGGAGCTAGCGGTCCGACAGCCAATCAGCAGCGGCAGTGGTGGCTCCTGGATCACGAGCTCCGATTGTCTCGCGTGTCCTCAGGAGATTTCAAATTGACACTGACCTGCTCTGAGGACAGCTGGGCAGCCCACCGTTCTCTGCCCGGCTCTCACTTCTGTCAATTCTGCCCGGCTAGCGGTGGCATTTTACTCCACCTTGGCAACAAGCATTTAACTACCCTGTGGCAACGAGCATTTAACTGCCCTGTGGCAATGAGCATGTAATCCCCATTGGCATCGAGCATGAAACCCACTTGGCATTGAGCATAAAGCCCCTGGCATTGAGCAAGAAACCCCTAGTAATGAGCATGTAGGTAAGTGGCACTAATGTGGCAAAGGACGAGATGATCTAAAATGAGAATGCCGTCAAAACCCCGTTATCTGTGTTTTTACTGCATTTTTGGATGCTCTAATGGCCCTTCATCGGGGCAGCGCTGCGGAGGGTATCGCCTATTATTGCCTATTATGGGCTGCTCTCCACTACACTGAGTGAGGGATCCATCATGGATACCTCCCAGCATGCCCCGGGGCCGGGCCGTCACTTTGCGTATGCTCGGAAGTCCAGTGCCAGAGGCGAATCACAAAAGGACAGCTTTTATCGGAAGAGCTGTCCTTTGCCTTAATAATCGCATATTTTAGAACGTGGTACCCGGCAGAGAGGGGCGATGTTGAGCAGCGGATGTTAGAACACCCCGCCCATAATATGTAATTGGCATCATGGTGTGTGGTATAATATGTAATGGGCATCACCTATGATGGCATTATGCACAAGTGAAACTATATCAACATGCCCATCCACTCATGTATAAAGGATGACTGCATTAATCATCTGAGCCCCTCTACGGTTGCTCAGAATGCCCATTGCACCTGATCCACTACAACTGAATACAAGGACACAGTCGCTGGCTGGGACACACCCACGAAACAGCCGTGACATTCCTGCGTTCCTAGGAGGTAATCGGGAGTGGCCAGACACAGACTTGTTGTGGGCATATCATGGCCAGTAACTGTGAGTTATTGTGCAATTGCACTGATTTTGGCAGTCATATTTACACTGATACTCTGCAAGTCCATAGGGATGGGAAGGACACTGGCAAACTCTCAAAATGGGCCACTTATTGAGTGTGACATCATTAAGCCCCACCCAAGGATGTAAAATAACCGATTTGCAGATCTCCATGGAGGGCGTGGGGCTAAAATGATGCAATGATCTAATTTTAGCCCCGCCCCTCCACAAAGACCCGCAAATTGCGGTATCTAAATGGCACAGTTGAGGGGAGTATGCAGAGATCGGGGGCAGAGCAGGGGTCCCCCAGAATCTGGGAGGGTTGCCCACCTATCCGGGGGGCCGAGAAGGGCACCCGATTTTCGGGAGCCTTCAGGCCATTCTGGGAGGGTGGGCGACCCTGTTTAATACATGGATACTAAAATAATATTTTATCCATTACCAGTAATTTATACAGCACATGTGGTTTATTATTACTATTATTATTATTATTATTACTATTATTATTATTATTATTAGCACTTGACTTGAAGTGTGAAAGTACACGTGTTACTTATACTTTGTTTGTGCACATTTGAGTCTCCCTGTAACTTTTATACAAGTGACCACATTTGTATTTGTCACCCTGGAGTTCACAGAAGTATTTGCAGCAACATTACCGAACAACGGGCGAGTAAACGGCATGAATGAATATGCTAATCTGACACATGCCACGTTTCATGCCTCTGCGCCTCATTAACATGACTGTGGCCCAGATGCCGCAACTGATACAATGTGATACAAAAGTGCAATAAAAGAATCCCGCTACAAAACAAGAGGTGAAATCATAGTTAAAGAGCGAGATTGGAAATTCACAGAAGTTACCTTAGAAGTTTCTAAAAGTTTCCAATAGTAGAACCAGAACGGAGAAGCAACTGAACGAATTCTGTAGATCAACCGCCGCAATTGATTAATGTATCAGCTATAACTACAAATACTGGCACCGATTCAGGTTGGCTCATAAAACGGGGACCGATGTTGCGTATCAGTGAAACCCGCAGTGCAAATGCCTTTGGTCGAGTATACTCATCGAGGCGTTAGCACACAGCGGTGCGGCCAGGGGGGGCAGCTAGGGGGCTGGAGCATGGGGACCCACAAAAACGGTGGGTATGACCAGAAAAATGCTGGGCGTCCACATGTGAACGCAGGCGTGCTGAAGCCTGCCTGGTACGGGCGGTTGATGTCCCAGGATGTCAGCCGCCCGCCCTGTCTGCGTGGAGGCACTTGCAAATAAAAGTCAATCTAGGCTAACTATACAGTTGCATGCAAATGCAGCAGCGCATTAAACGAAGGGGGTGGGCGATCGCAAGCCTGGCATTCGGCGTTTACCCCCTCGCTAAGCAGCGGATTTACGATGCTTAGCGGGCCAATGTGAATCACCCACACTGTTCCTTTCAATCTATTTTAAAACCGCTTTGGTAAGTCTGTCAGCATCGCTTACCCAGGTAGTGAATTCATCTACCTGCCTGTTGCACTTACAGGGATACACATTACAGGGTAACTGGGAAAATGTCTTTCTAGTTACAATGTATATAGCGCTCTTTCTCCAACAGGACTCAAGGTGCTTTACAGACATTAAAAACAATGCACACAATATAATATATATATATAAGTAATACAGCAATAACAAGCCACACAGACAAAAAAAAAACCCTAGAGCGCACAGTAAGCACAATACAGGATTGGTACAGGCATTTTGGGTAACAACTTCCAACGGTTGTGTATTCCACCCTCACAAGGGCACTTGTTCTGATTGAGTCGGACGGCTGTGTGTTCGGTCGGACGGCCGATGTATTGTGTATTGCGCATGTGCAGAGGCATTTCTGCACATGTGCGAACGCCGTGTACGTCCGAATTCACGGCGTGAATTCCGTACAGAAAACGATTGGTCGGAACAATCTGAGCAGGGGGTGGAGAGGGGCGTGAAGGGCTGTTTGGGCTCATTTCCATATGCATATGCGTTTTAGAACATCAATATGAATTGCCGTATTTTCGGGATAGTAAATGTAAAAAATAAGTGTATTTCTGGATACAAATACACCTATTTTTACACCTATTTTTTACAAATTTCCTTTAGCAAATTCCCCCCCTAGTGTCTGTAAGGGGAAGGCAGCGCACTCAGCTGCACCAGGAAGTGCGGATTCCGGGAGCTGCATTAAGCAGTAACCCACTGGCAGCAAGCACATAATCCCCCTGGCAACGAGCAAGAAACCACCTAGCAATGAGAATGTAACCCCAGGCAACGAGCATATATAACCCCAGACAACGAGCATGTTATCCCTGCCAATAATCACATAGGTCAAAAAACTATAATTAAGGGGTTGGCAGCCTTAATAAAGAGGCAAACCGCCTTCAATAAGGTTTTTATTGCGCATTTACAGATTATACGGGCAGAATGGGAGGATTAAAGCAAACCATAAATACTTGAATGATTATGCTGGAAAACAAAAGTGTTTTAAAATAATATGTATTAGGTATTACAAGAATATATTACAAGAATACTCCCACGAGAGACGTTTGCGTGGCAGATTGTTGCCTGGTAACATTCTAGAAAGCATTCCACTGGATTCCTGGATATAATGTGCACAGAGCGTTCTGTTGGTGTCTGCGGATCATATTTAATCACAGGAATCAACGTAGCGAGTTACACTCCCGATAATAAGATGCTATTATGCAGAAGAGGAAGGTGAAGGGCGAGCAAGACCAATATGTTTATTCAGCACTTATAAACAAAATGGTTGTATAGGTAAGCTGTGAAGATCGCAGTATAACAAGCACCAGAGACACTGCCCCGCCAAATACCCCTCCCCCGCTGCCAAATCCCCTCGGAAACATGCGAGGAGGTGTGTAACGAGAACACATCCCCTCGCATGCCTCCACTGCAGGAGAAATCATTCAATGGCCGCCATCAAATGATTTCTGCTGCCTTCGCAAACAAAAGTAAGTCTCAACTGACTTTTATTTGTGGGCGCCGGGACGAAGACAGGACGGGAAGCTGACGTCATGGGATGTCAGTTGCCCACCCCCGGAAGGCATTGGCCTGCGTCATGTGGATGCCGATAAAACGCTAGCTGTTTCCCATGGCCCAGCACCGCCACCGCCCCGATGATCCCTCCCTCCCCACCGAGAAGTGGCCGGCAAGTGTGTAACTCGCCGTGGCCATTTGCTGTCGGGGTTTGCACAAACCCCAATTATCGGGGCAGGGGCCAAATTCCCTGCACTCGGAATCGACCCCTTTCTGATTTTTTTTTTTTTCAATTTTGAAACCCAATCAAGTAATATATTTTGTTTTTTTTATGTTCTATTGTTAGTTACCTTAAAGAGCTTCACAAGGAATTTGGAATGGCCCCAGGGAACACTCATCCACATAATCAGGCATATGATCATTTCCAAAACGACCTTAACTGGGCAGTGAAAATGGCCCCTTTGATAAATGAGCAATTTGCTGTGACAATCTGGACCTGAAATTGAGCTATAATTTAGCAGGTATGTAAAAGGCAACACTACGAGGATTGATTGACAGATGCCAGAATCAGGTCATTTTGTTGCATTAACATAGAGCAGCGGTTCTCAAACTGTGGGTCCTGACCCCAAAGTGGGTCCCGACCACCTCAGCACGGGGTCACGTCTCAAGGTCATGTGTTCGATTCCCACCATGGCTCTATCTGCGCAGAGTTTGTATATTCTCCCCGTACTTGCGTGGGTTTACTCCCACAATCCAAAAATATACTGGTAGGTTAACTGGCATCTAAAAAAATTAACCCTAGAATATCTGTGTGTGTACATGTGGTAGGGAATATAGATTGCAAGCTCCACTGGGGCAGGGACTAAATAAATAAATAAATAAATAAGGGAGGGGGGGCAGGGTTCAGCGCTACAGGTGTAAGACAGTGCTGCATGTGCAGTCACGAGCTTTCCCCTGAGATGTGCCTATATATGAGTATTTAAATACCACTTTGTGGATTTTAGCAAATTTATCACATCATCTGCATCTGAGATGCAGATTGGGATAAATGTCCCTAAGTACTTTTGTAAGAAAACTATAAATACAATGTTATACTTATGATTTATGTCCAGCAATGCAACTATGGTATCATGCGTCATTGGGAGTTATATAGATATAAAAAATACACCATGGGTTTGTTGTATCAAAGCATCTAGAGAGAAGATATCTTCGCAAATCTTTTCACCGCGTTCCATTGCATCTGTAAGCTTCTGAATAAATGCAAATTACAAAGCAGAGGCATATGCAGTTAAAGCCATAGTTTGGTGTTTGTGTCTTACGGAACGGAACATCTTGTATCATTATTGATTACGACGTTACTTGTACCGGAACAACAGCCAGAGAGAGAGAGAGAGCATCTGAGACAAATGGCCCAACATCGATCCTCATGCTCTCCTACAGAAAAGCATGAGGTCTCATATTGACTGTTACGTCCCTGATTATAATATTACTGCCATAAGTAGTGCATAATAATCCCCATGCACTAGTCAATAAGCACTCCAAATAACTTCCGAATGTTCTGCTGCTATACAGTACTGTATGTATTCCGCTAATATACAGTACTGTATGTATTCTGCTAATATACAGTACTGTATGTATTCTGCTACTATACAGTACTGTATGTATTCTGCTAATATACAGTACTGTATATATCCCACTAATATACAGTACTGTATGTATTCTGCTAAATATACAGTACTGTATGTATTCTACTAATATACAGTACTGTATGTATTCTGCTAAATATACAGTACTGTATGTATTCTGCTAATATACAGTACTGTATGTATTCCGCTAATATACAGTACTGTATGTATTCTGCTACTATACAGTACTGTATGTATTCTACTAATATACAGTACTGTATATATTCCACTAATATACAGTACTGTATGTATTCTGCTAAAATATACAGTACTGTATGTAATCTGCTAATATACAGTACTGTATGTATTCTGCTACTATACAGTACTGTATGTATTCTGTTAATATACAGTACTGTATGTATTCTGCTACTATACAGCACTGTATGTATTCTTCTACTTTACAGTACTGTATGTATTCTGATCATATACAGTACTGTATGTATTCTGCTAAAGCATACAGCTCCTGCTGAGCCAGACCTGTCAGTATAAATCCAATGCATACTCCTGTTTTGTCTACTTAAGGAATGGAGACTTAAAAACAGGAGAGAGCCCAATTCATAATGGGAAGGTTATTTTAGGGCAACTGGTTTGTACAGAATGGCCTAATTAATTTAAAGCTGCAAGCTCATCACAGGAATCCAATGTACGCATACTGTAATTTTATGTTACCAAAGATGGTTGGCTTGAGTGCTGGATTATGGGAGGTGTTTGATTTAGCAGTGACAATATCATTGTTTTTACATTCTTTAGTATGCCAGCACCTGGCGAAACCTACTAATCTGTAGGAATCTGCTGGGAATCCTACAGATAGATTATTTCTGTAGGAGGGTATTCAATCCCAGTTGCAATTTCCGCCTGCGACAGATCAGTTTTGAAAGAACGGCTGCGGATTGTCAAATTTACGTCAGTTTTTTGATAATCTGTGTCCATTTTCGCCAACACGCCCACTTTCTGACACTCAAAAACCGGAACATTGAATTCCGGCTGTTGAATTACAGTCGAGCTGAGCAAAAACGGCCCTGAATTATGACTGACGAGACATTTCCAACAGTTGGAACACCGGCTTGAATACCCCCTAAGGCTCATAGAAATATTCCACTGGCCCAGAATTTGCATGTAGTGGTAACTTAAAGTGGCCTTGGAAAAAACTACTTAGACATACAGTAAATGGTCTAAAATTAACTGTAGATGGAACAATAGATGGGGTTAAAATTCATTTTTCAAAGCAGTCCAACGTTGGCCCTCCAGATGTTGTGAAACTACACATCCCAGCATGCTTTGCCACAGTTTTGCTATTAGAGAATGCTAAAACGATTGCAAAGCATGCTGGGATGTGTAGTTTCAAAACATCTGGAGGGTCAACGTTGGACATGCCTGGTCTAAAAGAACATAAATCACACTGCCTCTGCTTCTCTCACCATACTGTACAGAGTAAATTACTGTACACAGTACAGAGAGAATCACAGTGTCTGCCGTACAATACAGAGAGCTTCTCAGTGACAGCCATACAATAGAGCAGGGATGCGGCCCTCCAGCTGTTGTTGAACTACACATCCCAGCATGCTCTGCTACAGTTCTAGCATGACTAAATAACAAAACTGTAGCTGGGCATGCTGGGATGTTTAGTTTAACAACAGCTGGAGGGTAGAAGGTTCCCCATCCATGCAATAGAGAGAGCATTCTAGGCTAAAGTGTGTCTAAAGTTACAATTTAAAAACAGAATGAATTAATTAACTTAATTGGGAGTTTGTCATATAACAACATTTATGAAAATAGAAAGAGTTGCTCAAATAGATTTACAGCAGATTTCCTGTAAGACATTTATTAGCTGACCTGTTCTACAGACAATTGCAGGTGCGCAGATCATTTTTATGTCGACATTTTCATTTTTGGGTCATCCTACACACAGTCAACTGTCGACCTTTTGAACCAAACCCGCTGAAGAAACCAGTCAGAAGACCAAATATTCCACTGATGAACCACAGGAAAGATCGCAACACAACAGCTGGGATCATGCATCCTGTATCCAAAGTTGGATAAGAAATTTGTCTGGAGGAAAAAATAAAATAAACTCAAAGCATAGTTACAATGGCTAGGTCTATTCTGTGGGAGCACAGTTAGGCACAGAGGGGCAGATTTATTAAGCTTGGAGAAGAGATAAACTGGAGATAAAGCGGAGATAAGGTAAAAGGAGATAAAGCACCAGCCAATCAACTCCCAACTGTCTTTTTAAAACACAGCTGATTGGCTGTGCTTCTTTATCTCCTTTTACCTTTTCTCCGCTTTATATCCAGTTTATCTCTTCTCCAAGCTTAATAAATCTGCCCCTAAGGCCCTTATTCAGATCTGATCACAGTACAATTTTGTTTGGAAAATGGGCAAAACCATGTGCACTGCAGGTGGGGCAGATGTAACATGTGCAGAGAGAGTTAGATTTGTGTGAGTTATTTTGTTTCTGTGCAGGGTAAATACTGGCTGCATTATTTTTACACTGCAATTTAGATTTCAGTTTCAACACACCCCACCCAAATCTAACTCTCTCTGCTCATGTTACATCTGCCCCACCTGGAGTGCATATGGTTTTGCCCATTTTCCAAACAAATTTGTACTGCGATCAGATCTGAATAAGGGCTTAAGGGAGATTAGGGATAGGCTGTTGGGTTAGGATTGGGCACTGGAAAGGGAGAATTAGGGTTAGACATTGGGAAGGGAGGATTATGGGGCATACACACAGGGAGACGTAAGCCCTATTTCTAAGCACTTTGACTAGATTGTTTAGAAATAAAGCAGGGATCGCTCTGTGTGTACAGTATGCCCCCCAACGATGGGGATGCATGGTCCCACACATCGCCATCGACTATTATTCAATGGTGAGTGACCATCGAATGATTTCCCCCCTACATGGATGGACACATCCACTTGCATGCTAGGGAGCAAATTCAGGCGCCGGGTGGGGTATAGCTCTCTGCCAGTCAGGATTCCAACAGTCATTAGTTCAATGGCGGAATCTGCCAGGACTCAGACAGCGGTGCGAGCGCAACAAATCCCACCACGCTGTGCTCGCCACCTAATCTATTCTCCCTCTATGGGGTCGTGGACCCCTACAAGTGAGAATAGCCCTTGTCAGTCGGGATCCCGACTGTCGAGGTTTTCACAGTTGGGATTGTGATGTCGGTGTAATGACTGTCGGGAGGTCATCCGGCACCCCAGGCTCCGGGAGAGGGGGGCAGACGTTCGGCGAGGCAATGGGCGACGTTTACCTGCTCGCTGGGCTGCAAATAAAGGCTGCCTAGCAGACAGGTCTGAATCACCCCTTAAGGCTGTGAAATAGGTTAGCCGTAAGAACTGAAAGCCAGGGCTGAGCTCAATGAATGCAGCTGTAGAAGCTTGGTAATTGAACTAGCAGGCTGGAAGCAGAGAGAAGAAATCCCTGGGAAAGTGACTGAAGGTATGCAGGTCTGCCGGGCTGGGACATGGTAGGAAACTGGCAACAGGCTAAAGACTGGGTGGACGTGTGCGGCTGTGAGCGCTCTCTACTCTCTTGTGAAACCAACAGTGAAAATATAGCTGCTGTATGCAGTAACGTATTTGATTGCAGCTTGTCTGATGTCTCTAGCGAAAAGCTTTAAACTCCCTTAGAAAGCGAGAATGACAATGCAGCAAGTTCTATCAGGAGCCTACCTAGCAGAAGTATACATACAATTAGAAATGGAGAAGACTGTATAAATGCTCATTCTCACTCAAGCACAAAAGCAATATGGTATAAACAGGAGCGTAACTCCCAGAGGCATTGGAGACTCCTGCCTCCGGGCTCCAAGCCCTAGAGGGGCACCTTCTGGTTCCCAATGGAATCCCAGTGGAGATCTGTGGCTCACCCACTTCTGCTGCAGAGGTAATCAGCTCTGTCCCAAGAGCACAGCTTATACCTGCAAGAGGGGAAAGGACGGCTTCTGTCTGGTATACCTCAGCCCGTGCTGCAGCCAGCAACGGTGCACCCACTATTGCTGCTGGACTGTGAGATGGGACCCACCGGTGACTGCTGATTCATGCTGCGGAACCTTGTGAGTCTAACCCTGACCCACCAGTCGTTGTCACATCTTTATTAAGGGGAGGTGGCGCCAAATTTAAACTTGCCTCTGGGCGACTGGGATGAACGTATGGCTCTGGCTATTATTTCTTCCAGATCTGTATTTACAGGAAACTCGTCTCACCTTGCTACTGACATTGGGCCTGAATCAGACCAGAACGCAAAATGATTGAGGCCAGAACTGACGTCGCACACCTTCCCTTAAAATGCCTGGGCACGTCTGCATTTTTCTGACACTCCCAGAAAACTGCTGGTTACCTTCCCGTCAGAGTGCCGAGCATAGTGCAGACATACTTGCCATTGTCAGCAGGGAATGGAGCAACAATGGAGGGCTACTAAGGGTAGCGGGGGGGAGTTGTTGTAGCATGGTTGTCATTAACGAGGACCTCCCTCGTATGCACATACAGGATGAGGGAGGGGGGGTGAATGATGCTCAGGACCACAAGTCAAAGTGCTGATAGTGTTAAGCAAAAACTGTAGAGGAATCCGAGCCTGAAGTTGGCATGGAAAGAAGAAGGCTCCACTGCTCCTCAAAATACATCACTCAGATGCTGAGCCTTAAAGAAGGAAGGCCCATCTAGATCAACCAAGGCAAACGGACCATAATGACCAGAGGTGGATATTCCCCAAGGCAACCTAGGCACCTGCCTAGTTCCCAGCAGGTCCCAAGGGGCCCCATAAAGATACCCTGGCCATCCAAAATGTTCCTAGAGGAGCATTGAGTGACTACTACGTGATGTCATGAAGTTCAGGGTGGGTAGGTATGGAGACAGGGAGGGCAATGGGAATAATGAAGACCTCCATAGGGTATCTACACCGAAAGCAGAAGCACAGAGAAAACTAAAACACAACAGAAACCTGTGTAATCAACCTCTTGGGCAGAGCAAACAGTGGCGTAACTATAAATGCTCCTCCCTGTCAAAAAAATTGTGCCCCCCCCCTCCCGGACTCCTCTCCAGCGTGTTTCCTCAGTGTGCGACGTCACATGCATAACGGAGAAGCTGAAGCAATATAGAGGAAGAGAGACCAGCAGACACTGCTGCTTCCCTTGGCTCCAATGCATCCCAGGCCGTCCTAGCACGCCCATCCGCCCCCCCATCCTGTACACAGTAGCCAATAGCAGGCTCTGTGTACAGTCAATTGAATCAGTGGAGGGATTTGTCATCTCTGCCATGGCTGCACCTGCACTGCGTGCTCCAGTGCTCAGGTAGTGGACAGTGACAGACAGCAGCATATCAGTGTGTCGAGCGGGTGCCGGCGCCCACACAGACCCCACTGTGGCTTGCTCCCCCAAGCGGCAGCTGGGGCTGCCTTACAGTAGTTACGCCACTGAGAGCAAAGTAAATTATTCTGGAATTTTAACAGTATTAGAGGTGCCCCATGTGTATTTGAATATGTGTACTGTAAAAATGAGTGTCAGGTGTCATTTCAATATATTGTATAAATACTGTATGTAACATATAGACAGGAAAGTTATAAATAGATTTAATTTATTAAACTCAGCAGCAAAAAAAATTGAATATGTCTAAGGGGGGAATTCAATCCCAGGTCATGGCTGTCGGTAGGTCCCGACAGCCGTGACAATGGCCCGTTTGCGTTTTGCTCAAACGCAAATCGCCAGGCGGGATTCAATGACACGCATGACGATTGGCCATCAAGGGGGCATGTCTGCGTAAACTGCCATGGATTGTTGAGATCTGGCCATGGTGATCGATCTGCCTCTTCAATGCTGTCGCTCAAGACAGCATTAAATAGGCACCCTCTGCTGTTTCCCCCGTCAGAAATAGCGGCAGGGATTGAATACCCCCCTAAATGTGGACTAAGAATGCCAATACAACTATCTCTCTATTTCTATAAAAGAGAGTCCCTAGAAGGCACCTGTCTGTCTGTTTAGGCCAAGGGTGTCCAAACTTTTTGCGACGAGGGCCAGATTTTATGAGGTGAAAATGTGTGGGGGCCGACCATTCAGCCTGACATTCTTTGAATCATTAATCACATCAGAATGGTCCCCCACTCTGCCCCCATTCACTTTATATCCCCCAGCGTGCCCCCATTCACTGTATGTCCCCCAGCCTGCCCTTTCACTGTATATTCTGCTGCCTGCCCCCATTCGCTGTATGTCCTCCACTCTGCCCCCTTCACATTATATTCCCCTGCCTGACCATCCTTCTCTGTATGTCCCCCAGCCTGCCTCTCCTTCACTGTATGCCCCCATTCACTGTATGGTCCCCACTTTGCACCCATACACTTTGTCCCGTAGCTTGCCCCCCCTTCTCTGAGTGTGCAGGGGTTGGACTCACACTCACCCCAAAGCCGCCAAACACATCTCACTGTGGCGACCGGCACCTCCTCACTGCTGCAGACAGCAAGGTAAAGGCGCGCTCACCAGGACCCCACCTTTAGTGTCCTGTACTGTGCATCCTGCATCTGATGCTCTGCCCGCTTCTGGCTGGAGGCTGCGGGCCACTTGAAATGATGGCACGGGCCGCAATTGGCCCCCGGGCCGGACTTTGGACATGCCTAGTAGGCTAATCTCGAGAACCACTGGAGAGATTTTGATGTGGTTTCCGCATTTATATAGAGGATTTCATAAGGAAGGTTTAGGTGTATGAAACATTAATCTATTCTAAAAGGGAGCCGAGCAGTGATTATTTTAGTGTACAGCAAAAAAACACTACGAGAATAGTGGGGCTCTACAGTGCCACACCATGGCCTACAGTGGTACTGCAATAGCGGTCCGTTTTTCTGCATTAGAACTACCGTATAGGCAGTCCAGATACCACTACTAGTATTCAAGGGAGTGGCTGCAAAGTTTATTGAATAACAGAAGCGGGCAGCAGACAGATAACGGCAGCGGCGGGCATATAACAGTTGGCAATGGATGGTTATTGGCAGCGGTGGGCACATAATAGAAGAAGCGGGGAAGGAAAATGAAATGACAGGCAGATAACAGGAAATATCCCCACACACACACACACACACACACAAACACACGCACACAAATCAAATTAAATTTCTGTACAAAGCAACAGGTGGCAAATGAATTTACCTTCACAGTGTAAGTGGGCTTAAACCCGTAAGTCACAGCATTTAGAACCATCTAGAACCTTAACGGACATTTTCTAATTAATATGGCCACTTTACACACGTATCGGTGGATGAGGACGGTCGTTTTCTCCCCTGCCAGATTTTTTTCCCGGCACATTGTAGACAGGTTGGCCGAACGCCTGGCAATCCACTTGTACTGACATATTTTGGGCAAAGCTTTATAAAAAGGGAGCCATGTGGGCAATGTTAGTAAACATTATCCTGCA
Source organism: Crinia signifera (assembly GCF_055691185.1). Lineage (NCBI taxonomy): Eukaryota > Metazoa > Chordata > Amphibia > Anura > Myobatrachidae > Crinia > Crinia signifera. The sequence continues at coordinate 305,548,391 of NC_139219.1, read as the reverse complement.
CAGTCTAATGTGACACCGGTGGCAGCAGGAGGGTGATTAGCTGGCAGAGCACATGCCCTGGACACACAGGAAGATTGCGCGGCCTGTGAGATACAGCGAAGGCCTATAATCTAGCAGCTGCTCCTGTATCCATGGCAACTGTGAGCGTGAACAATGAGAGAGAGCTGCAGCATGAGGGCTTTATTCTAAAATGCCGCCAGCCCACCAGCCTCTCCTCTGTGTCCTCACACTTTAATGTGCACCCCGGACCCACACTGTGATCACTAGTCAGGGACAAAACAGGGATCTGCATTGTGATAAACAGATTTTTACATTAACCTCTGACTAGCTTAGCCACAGAAGCAGCTCTTTGAGTAAGCTGTTACATAATTCAAGTATATATATATATATATATATATATATATATATATACACACTTGTCTACCTGTATTATAATAAAAATAATAATTATTATTATTATAATAATAATAATAATTATTGTTATTATTATTTAATGTATAGTCTATAATGTTAACAGGCTAACAGATATGTGGTAAAAACACAGATTACAGCATTTCAGGTTTAAAGCATCCCGCCCTTTGCCTGTTAACATCTCCAGCAAAAGCTCCCTCCCAGCATGCCCCACGGCCAGACCTGGCGCAGAGTGACTCACGGGTCTCAGCCCCGGAACGCCAGCGCCGGAGCTGCATCGCAAGGGACAGATCTTATCTCAAGAGCTGTCCCTTGTGGTAATAATCTTAGTAATATTAAGAATGCGAAGCCCGGCAAAGGGGTGCAACGTTGGGCAGTCGATGTTAGAAGAACTTCCCGTCAAAAGAATGAATATAAATGTGGTGCCCATTAAAGGGAGCTGATATTAATATTTACCAAGGTTCTTCATTTCAAAAATTCAACACAAAAAGGAGATTTGGGGATTTCTGGAAGTGCGATTGTTGCACAATGCACGATAATGGTGACACAATAACAGCAAAGAAATGACAATAAATCACATAATAAAAGGATGTGTCCTGATAGTGCAGAACAACATAACCATGCCCCGAACTGATAGAATGCTGGAACTCCAATACAATAACAAATGTATTTCTTCTCAGAGAAAAGACACAGTAAACGTGCACACTCATGGGGACTACACACGGGGGACTACACACGGGACTCTACAAAAAGAGGGCATTTTAGGTGCAAAGTTATTTAAAATTCAGGGGGCATTTGGGGAAGTAAAGGGTAGGGGCAGTAAAAATTCAGGTTAGTTGTGACTGCTACTGGGGAGGTGTTCCATAATGACGTCAAAGCTGGCCATGCCTCTTCTCTCTGACGTGGACAGCAACGTCTCCTCTCTGGGCTTCTCCTGGAGAGGAAACTCAAAAAGTAGGCCAGCATGGTGTGAAGTATCGCAGGTACAGTGTTCGAGTTCTGCTCTTGTTATTACATTCAGTATTATATTTCTCTGCAGTATAAATGATGCAACCAAATGCAAAATATGAAAAAAAGAAGGGAGCCCACATTGAATAGGTGGAATGACATTCGACCTAATAATGTCGGAAACGGACGCTATTTCTGCCCGGCAAAAAGATGCTCTAAGCTTCAAAAGTGATAAAATGGAGAGTGATAAACAGCCAGCCAATCAGCTCCTACCTGCCATGACACAGACTGTGTTTGAAAAATGGCAGACAGGAGCTGATTGGCTGGCTGTTTGTCACTCTCTATTTTATCAGTTTTGAAGCTTAGAGAATCTGGCCCTTTATGTAAAGTACCAGTGCAGCGTGCAGATCAGGACTTCTGGGATTAAGGTCGTGTGATCCGCCTCGAGAGGGAGTACATGACTTCACTGTGTGCTGGCTACGGGCTGAGAACAGTGATAATCGCAAAAAACTCAATAAGTTACAACACAACACTTATAACAATACATTAAAAGACATTAAAAGAAGGGAATTATTTACTTATGTATTATAATAATTTTTGAGTGACAATATCGGATAAATATCAGATGGATTGCCATATCAGGTAATTCATATCAATTAATCTAGTAATAGAATTGCATTTTAAACTATTTGATCTAATGTTCGATTTGCATCAAGATACGATTTAGTGATATTGATATCTAATGGTAGTCCATTATATTATCATTCGGAAAATATAGTACAGGTACAGGTCATTTAGTACTATAGTACAGGTCCCATCTTGGCAGGGGATGGCGATGGCATCCCCCGCCAGCGCCATATCGATGGCGAGAAGGGGACGCACGCGCGGCGCGCACGTCCCCTTCCGACGGCGCTTACATCCGCTCCCCCGGGTCCCCGCCGGCTTGTCGGCGGTAACCCGGGGTCCCCGCCGCCTGCCCGCACCCCCCCCCCCCCTAACCCTCCCTAACCCTGTCCATCTCCCTGAGGCGGAGACGGACAGGGTTTCCGTCGCCCCGCCGACGGAGATTGAGACGCGCGTGCGCGTGAGACGCACGCGCGTCTCAGTCTGATGGATGGCGAGGCTGCTGGCGGATCGCCAGCGGGGACCTTCTGGCGATCCGTCAGCCAGGATGAGGCCTGCCCCATCTGTATGTACTAAATGATGTCCATAATTAGTTTGATCATAATTTTAAACATGTATACCTACCCTGATGTTATGTGTGATGTTTTAATCTAACAACATTAAACATTCATGCATTTTCACTATGTGTTATTTAACTCAAAAACACACACATTCACACATCAATCGTTACTCCTCACCTCAAATTACAAATATAAGTTACCTTACACATCTGTATGTACCTGCCCTTACAAACCCTCTAACATGTTTCTGATTAAAAACACAGGCAACTTCTAACTGTACATAAACTTTTTTTATTATTAAACAAAATATTTAAAATTAAAAACCACGTGTTGTATGTGTAATTTCTTGTGTCAACCAAAAAATACATTTATGTGTACTTAATGACCTTGGTCTTTTGGTGCATTTAGTGAAGTGTTGTTCAAGTTTCCCATGTATAACCCTCTCCATGGCCATGCACATGTTCATATCCACCATTTAACTGTTAATTTGTTTGTGTCAGCACATGTGCAGAGCAACTTGATAGGTGAGAAAGCAGTTTCTGTGCAGGTGAGGTAATTCCTACATTAGTAGTTAAAAGCAGGGCCAGAACAGTGATTTCGTCATGGAGTGGGTGAGGTAGGCAAACAAGGGGCCAAAGTGACATTTGTGTAGGAATGCATATGTGTCCTCCACAAAAAAACAGTCAGGTCTTGGTACAGGTATGTTAAAGATGTGTGAGTCGACCAAGCATGATAAAATTGTTTGTGTGCAAACATGTTAAAATATTTTTAAAAATATGAGTTTTCAGTGTCATAAGCAGATGTTGGGATCCTTTGTTAGAGAGATGTGATTGCAATAATGTGATTGGTGGCATCTTACATCCAGAGTGTGCTACATCCAATTCATAGCAGATATGAAAGTGGTTAAGGGGTTTATTCTGGTTCGGGCGGCTGGGCCGTAAGCGTACGTTCCGGGTTTTTTTTTTGATCTGCGCATGCGTACCTTCTGCAATGCGCAGGCGCGACGACTCCACAACGCTCACGGACGGTTGTTTCCGTGCGAAAAAACCTGTCCGCAAGAGTACGGTCATTGTGGGCGGCATAGGGGCGTGTTGAGGGGAGCGGCCTAAATAATGAGGAAAACTGGGCGTAAACATGGGCGTACACGGGGGTGTGCACAAAAAATGTACGCTGCTACAACCGCTCGATCGGCGAAAGCAACGTGCATTTCGGACACAAAACAGGCGTCCGCCACCTCCAGACCACCCCTACAGATACCGCATGAGAGCGGACGGCTGGGTCTGCTAATTGACGCTGATTACTACTCAAACACATACACCTGAATGTAATAAGCAATGCTGCAGTCTATTAAGTCCAAACCATTATTTCACAACCTGCAAGCCACACACAGCACTCAAACACATTGGAAGCTTATCTTTCTACACTTCTCTACATGTATAGGTTGGTTTCATTTTAGTTAGGATTCTTTTTAAGACCTGCTTATATATGTCAAGGTAGTTATTTGGAAACCATTTACACACATTAAGTAAGTGTTTTCATATACTTTAAACAGCAGCACACTCAATCTACACAAGTCGACATGTGTCAACCTTTTCACTCTAATTCAAACATAGTTTTTTTTTCATTTTGATAAAAATACATAAAACAATAATTGAATAACAATTAGAATAAATCATTTAATTGGCTTAATCATAGTTGAAAGGCTAGATTATGAGGGCTATATATGTGAGGGGTATGCTAGCGTGCACGGACGTACGCTAACTCTCACGATCGGTGACATACGCTGAGTTTTCCATTGAAAACAGGCGACACCCGACCGTACAAGGTGGCGAACGCTCCGATAGCCGTAAGATGTCGGTGTGAAAACGGACGAAAGCCGTCTGTATACGGTTGTATGCCAGTTTTCGGTGTATAAGCGGTGATCCGTCCGTGCACGGTGGCGTACGCTCAAGTGTACCCCACTCCCCTTTGTTGGTGTTTGTGGCCGCCCGTATGCGGATGTTTTGTGGGTGGACTTTCGCTCAACGTCCGCGTACGGTAAACGTACGGTGATACGGAACGTACGTACGTTTGGCCGCCGCATCCAGAATAAGGCCCTAAGTTATGTATTTTGGCTACAATACAAAGATTGTGTGCTAAATAGTGGCCATGGCCTTAGGACATTGCTGAAACATCCTTGTAGCTCTTAGATGTGTTTTATGTATTTTTATCATAAAAAAATATATGTTTGTATAAGAGTGAAAAGGTTGACACATGTCGACTTGTGTAGATTGAGTGTGCTGCTGTTTCAAGTATATGAAAACACTTACTGAATGTGTGTAAATGGTTACAAAATAACTACCTTGCCATATATAAGCAGGTCTTCAAATTAATCTTAGCTAAAATGAAACCAACCTATACATGTAGAGAAGTGTAGAAAGATATGCTTCCAATGTGTTTGAGTGCTGTGTGTGGCTTGCAGGTAGTGAAATAATGGTTTGGACTTAACAGGCTGCAGCATTGCTTATTACATTCAGGTGTATGTGTTTGAGTAGTAATCAGCGATAATTAGCAGACCCAAGCATCCGCTCTCATACGGTATCTGTAGAAGTGGTCTGGAGGTATTGTTGGCGTCCTCCTATTTTCTGTCCGAAATGCACGGTGCTTTCACCGATCGAGCGGTTGTAGCACCGTACATTTTTGGTGCACACCCCCGTGTACGCCCATGTTTACGCCCAGTTTCGCTCATTATTTCGGCCGCTCCCATCAACACGCCCCTATGCCGCCCACAATGACCGTACTCTTGCAGACAGGTTTTTTCGCACGGAAAGACCCGTCCGTGAGCGTTGTGCAGTCGCCGCACCTGCGCATTGCGGAAGGTACGCATACGCAGAAAAAAAAAACCCCCGATCCGCCGGCGTACGTTCACAACGTACCAACCAGAATAACCCCCATGGTCTCCTATTTTATACCTTAAGCTTGCCAAGGGATGTCCCAATTTTTTAATTTGCTTTGCTACAGGTTGTTCTATGCTTTTGAAATCCTTTCCTTGGATTGCAGCACAGATGGCGGTGCAGTGCGGTGCTGTGCCATTCCAATCCTCAGATTGCAAGTTGTCTGACCCACATATACGCTGCACTCGTACTTCACATAAAGTCTAAGATACTTTTTTGTTGTTTTGCACTATGTAATATATCTGTACAAAGACCCGATGAAAAGACCTGTATAGGTCTTGAAGCGTCATCGCACAAATCTTGCTGATATACCTTAAAAACTTTTGCAAAAAATATAATTGCTTTTGAAAAAGCCCGGGTGCCGTGGATAGTTGGGGGGGCCTAAAACCTCATTGTATGTTATACAATGATATTATTGTATAGCTAATGTAATGGCATCGCACACCCTATAAAATCGCATGTGATCACATGCGATTTTGCGGGAGGTGCGATGCGATCCCCCGGGGCTAAGAGAGCAGTGAATAAATTACATGGGAAAATCGCATCGCATCGCATCACACGGCCCTTAAAATGGCCCATGTGATGTGATGCGATGTGATGCAATGCGATTTTCCTACGCAGAATAGCCCACTTATTGCTTAGTGGGCGCCGTGATAATACACAAGTACTGTGGATGCTGTTAGGGATTTGTCTGTATGTCCTACACGAGGTGGTCATGATTAAGGCCACGTTCTGTGGCCGAAACGTCGACCTGACTGTATATATATGTGAAGTTTCTCTTGATATGGAATAAAAATCCTACTGGAGTTATAAAAGTACTGAAGCCCTGGTGAGGGCCATTTTTTGGATTGGATTGACCTGTATAAGGTATCAGTGATGTGCAACCCTAGGCGGATGTTGGATGTGAAAGTGAGTGCCGACCTTATCCAGGATATATATATATCTATATTTTTTTTTTTTTGTTAGAGAAACGCACACTCTTCAAATGGAGGTATAGGAGTGCCAGGTCATAAATCAATAAAGTCTTATACCAATAGCATTCAGCCAATGATAGGACCAGCACATCCACTTTATGAATAAAGCAAAAAAGCATACATTTATTTAGAGGCAATGTATAAGGCCATGGATCTTGAATTATGGCAGCAGCCGTGGGTCACACCAAAACCTGTATTGGTGTGACCCACGGCTGCTGCCACAATTCAAGATCCATGCTGTACTCATGTAGATCTGCTGCTGCTCGTGTTAAATATCATGTCCTTATACATTGCCTCTAAATAAATGTATGCTTTTTTGCTTTATTCATAAAGTGGATGTGCTGGTCCTATCATTGGCTGAATGCTATTGGTATAAGACTTTATATATATATATATATATATATATATATATATATATATATATATATATATATATATATATATAGATTGACAGGCCAATAGAAAAATCTATAGATCAATGGATCGGTAGATAGATCATACTTGCCAACTGTTTTTTTCTCCTCGCCGGGAGAAGCCCAGAGAGGAGACCCGACAGCAGCATGTCAGGGGGATAAGACGGGCAGACATCATCAAGCCCCGCCCCCATGACAGTCAAACACAGTAATTCGTGGCTGCGCAAATTGGGGGAGGGGCTAAAATGACATGCAATGATACAATTTGCGTCATTTTAGCCCCACCCCTCGCCACGGACCCGCAAAAACCCGTAATTTTGTGCAGCAGGGAAGGGGGGGGGGGGGTGCAGGGACTGCCAGGCCAATGCGGGAGGATTGCCCACCTTCCTGGGGGGCCGGGAGGGGGACCCAATTTTCGAGAGCCTCCCGGCAATTTCGGGTGGGTAGGCAAGCATGAGATAGATAGATAGATAGATAGATAGATAGATAGATAGACAATTATTTTCAGTGAGTAGATCTATCTCATATCGATCCACTCTTTTATATCTAATATTGCTCATGCGTATTCTATAAACATAACCACGCTTACACATCATAACATGTTCAAAAACCTCCAAGAAAAGATGTACATATATCCTTCAGCAAACAGAGTTCCCAACAGAGAAATGTATATAACATCACCCTGAGACATGAGGTTCTTCTAACTTTATTTAAACATGTCGGTCATGACCTGGAAATGTCAATGTAATTATGTTATATGCAATGGCAGACACAGCTCCGTACATGCAGCAGTCATCGGATAAGAGGTTTTGTTGCTTCCACGTTCCTGAATATTACTGAGCAGTTCCTATTTTGGATGCACACAGATTACTAGTCAATGATTTATTGTGATATGTCCATGTAAACACACTTCCGAGATCCCTTATTATTTTTTGTGCTATTTTTCAATTCTTATTTTCTAAATTGCCGTCGTTATAGTATTTCTCCAGGGACTGAAGCGTTCAGAGGGGGTTACATAATAGGATCTGAGTTTTCAGAAGCAGCACAATTATCACAATCTCGGATGCAGATTTAAAGCGGCAACAATTTAAGTGGCTGCGTTTGCCACTGAAATCAGTGTCAAGCGCCAGAAGCCAGTTATTCATGAATGATATTGTGCACAGCACCCACTGAGATGTCCATTGTGTCAGAAATATCATTAACTCACTTGCATCTGTCCGCCTGAATCAGACCTTCACTGTGGCACTAATTGTAATGTGTGGTGGATGTGTTTAGCCGGCTGTATCGCTGCTCATCTTGAACGTCTGTCCTGCCATTATCAAAGGCAGTGCACTAAACCTGTTTCAATGACATGGCGTTATCTCTTTGCACCTCTAGAAGATGCTGATGTGTCTCAATGCTGAATCTGATCAAACTACGCACTGCTGTCTTACACAGTGGCGTAAGTTCGTCCCAGTTGCCCGGAGGCAAGATGTGTATTGCCCCCCCCCCATACACACACACAAAACCTTATATAAAGTATATACTGTATATTCTGCATGTCTGTTATGAAATATAACAGGCATATATACAGTATATCTATAGAGAGAGAGAGATAGAACACATATTTCAGAATTCAGAAGTGATATCAATGGCTTTCAATTACTGGATTCAAAATTGCAGGGGAGGAGAGGTGCCCCCTTGAGAGCAGGAGCCCAGGCGGCAGATGACTCCATTGCCTCCCAGAGTTCTGCCTCTGGTCTAGAAGCTGATGATGGAACAGTTTGACTGGAATAAGGTGTAGTGTAGTGTAGTGTAGTGTCCGTGATGGGAAACAGTGGTCTATCAGCTCTGTCCTGGCAGGAAATTACAATGGCACACATGAGAGATTTTGCTAACTTACTTATTGAGTTACCCACTTTATTTTCTGTCTACCACATTTCAAATTCAGGCCCATGCAATCAGTTGGCACCATGGTTTGTGGGTTGGTGAGCCCTTGGGAAAAACATAGGGTGGATAAAATAATGTTGTATCAAAGTGTAACCTACTTAGGGTTGGACTGGAACACTTGAGTACAGGCAAAATCCCCCGTAGGCCCCACTGCCTGAAAGATCCCTTCCTTTCCTCTAGGGGGAGTACCTTGGTGGAGCAAGATCAAGGATGAAGTTGGGTGTTTGGTTTGTTTCTGTGGGAACTACACCAAGAAGAGCCTTCCTGCTAATTGAAGGGGCCTTTGCTTTGCATGTCCTCTGGACTGGCCACATGCCCTTTGGGAGGTGACCTCACCCCTTAAGCTTGGGAAGCCACCACTGCATTCCATGGTGGGTCTACTACAATATATCTCTCTGATAAACAAACTAGCATTCAGCACTAAATTTAAAGGTTATGTGACATGCATTAGATTATATGTTCAAGACAGAAAAGGAGGAATCTCAGATAAAATTGGCATTGTAGTGTCCTTATTTACAGTGAGGAAATATATATTAGTTTGTGTCTTGAATCGAGCCTTCAGTGGAAGGAGTGAAAGAGAGGTCTGCAATAGTCTGTTGTCCAGTAATCTCTAATTATCAGTGGTTTATATATAATGGTTACGGGATGGCCCAGTGCTGCACTCCCTGCACTTAGACTAGACCTCCCTGTGTGTAGAGCTGTGCCCCACATTATACCTACCCATTTCTAATGATATATCCAGAAACATGACACCAGAGAAGGAGATCACAAAGACTCTGGCACTGTACCAGGAAATATACAATGGGCAGAAGGCATGAAGGGGAGGGCAGGCTACATGGCGCAGTGGGGGCTTCATATCGCCCCCAGTAACACAACACGGTTTCATCAAGGTGTGTTATGGGGTGAAGCAGGGAAAAAGTAGGATTCATTCATCATATCACTTCTTTTTTTGCCACATAATAGAGCCCTAGTTTATTTTATGAACCATAGTAGTGCCCTAGTTTATTTTATGATCCATAGTAGTGCCTTAGTTTATTTTATGAACCATAGTAGTTCCTATGTTTATTTTATGAACCATAGTAGTGCCCTAGTTTATTTTATGAACCATAGTAGTGCCTTAGTTTATTTTATGAACCATAGTAGTGCCCTAGTTTATTTTATGAACCATAGTAGTGCCCTAGTTTATTTATGATCCATAGTAGTACCTTAGTTTATTTTATGATCCATAGTAGTACCTAAGTTTATTTTATGAGTGATACTAGTACCCTAGTTTATTTTATGATCCATAGTAGTGCCTACATTCACATTATATCCATTATATCACATTGTAGGGCTGCCAGTACACATTATGCAACAAGATAACCCCAATTCACATTATGAGGTACAGCGCCCCCTCTTCATGTTGTTCAACTTTACAATGCCCCCAGTTCATATTATGTAACATTACAATGTCTCCGGATCATCTTATACCACATTACAATGAGCAGGTCCAGGAGCATATTTTGCAGGCCCCAAGATAAAAGTTGGAAAGGGCGCCTATGTACCATCCAATGGTGAAATATGTATTTAACACCATAGGGAAGGTGGGCTCTCTCTAAGCTCTGGGCCCATAGCATCTGCTCTTCCTGCACCTAAGATAGCTATATGATTTCTCTTACGTTCGACCGCATGCGGCGGGATGTGTTAGGGAACGCAATAGGGGATGTGCGGATGGGTGGAATTTACCTGTTCGCTGAGCTGGCAGACAGGTTTGAATCAGGCCTTCTGTAAACACCTAGAAGGGTACACAGAAAAGTTTAATCACGATGTGTGTGGGGCCTATTAGACATGTAACTCTTTCTAGAGCACGGGTGTCAAACACAAGGCCCGCGGGCCAAATCCGGCCCGCCAGACCTCGTCATGTGGCCCGCGTGAGGAGATAGCACGCAGGGCAGTGTGTCCCAGCTCCTGCCTAGGCCACCTCCTCTCACCCACCCCACCGCGGCCACCTTACCTGTTCCTCCACTGTCGGCGGCCATGTTCCTGTAGGCACATATGTATGCGGCTACAGAAACATGGCCGCCGGCCTCCACGGCTACGTGGAGGAGGGCCCGGCCGCCTGTTCCCTCTGATGCCCGGCAGTGACAGACACTGGGTGGGGACGTCATGACGATGACGCCGCTCGCCCATGCGTCTGTAGAGAAGTAGGAGCAGGCAGGGAAGCTGGACCGGGAGTCGGGGACAGTGTGGCCGCAGCAAGCAGTGAAGAAAAGCTGGAAGCCGCAGCAGCTGCAGGACAGACGGAGTACCAGTAAGTGAGGATGAGGATCACACTCACAATTAAAAAATATATATATATCTGCTGTTTCCTGAGGTGTCCCCGTGTATTATAATAATAATGCCATGACACCACAGGCTGCTCCTCCTGTATAATCATTTATGTGTCATGGCATTACTTTTATTATATTATACAGGGGGAGCAGTCTGTGGTGTCATGGCATTATTATTATACAGGAGGAGCAGCCTGTGGTGTCATGGCATTCATTTTATATTATACAGGGGTAGCAGCCTGTGGTGTCATGGCATTATAATTATACAGGGGGACCTACAGATACAACCGGCCCTTTGAGGGTGATCAAACTGCTGATGCGGCCCCTGATGAATTTGAGTTTGACACCCCTGTTCTAGAGACTACAAAATGTGCTAATATTGCACTTGTGCTATGTCAGACTTTGCATAGAAATAACACATTGCACCTGTTATTCCAAGTATTTTTTCTTTTTTAATAAATGTAGGGTATAATTATTAGCAGTTATTTATAGGGCACCACAAAATTCAGCAGGTATTTCCTTAATATTCAGCTGTGCGACCGTGATATTAAATGCCTCTAATATAAATGAACAGATGTTAATTATATTTTCTTCATTACTTTCTGCCATGAATGAGGCATTGCACAGAAAGAACACTGTAGTAAAATATATCAATATATGGGATAGTGACGTCAGAGAGTGGCACAAATAACGGTCAGAAAGGTACCTTTCATAGTATTTAGGGATGCCAAACCCGGGGCATTTTTTCAATCCCGGGATTCGGGATTGAAAAATGCTCAATCCCGGGATTCCCTGGATTGGCTTCCCTAATAATAGAAAACACCCTGGCCGCCCGCATATTTACTTACATTTGCGGAGCCAGGAGCCAGGTTGCTGAGCGGGCGGCCAGGAGCCTGGTCCTTGGTGCAGCCGGGAGCTGGGTTGCTGAGTGGGCGGGTAGGAAGGCTCATACGGCGGGGTGGCTTGGTGGCAGGGAGCGCTGGGTGGGAGGGCCTGGTGGCAGGGAGCGCTGGGTGGGCGGGTGGCCGAGGCGAATGTGAAGCTGTGCCCTGAGGTCACGCTGCGCAGTGCTGCACTGCCGGATATGGGAGAAGCCGGGCAGCGTCTGAGTGCTCAGACGCTGCCCGGCATTAGACTGCGCATGCGCAGTTTAATCCCGAAATACCGGGATTGGAAACTTCAATCCCAGGATTGAAATCCCGGCGTTTTGGGGGCCAAATCCCAGGATCCCGCCGATCCCGATCCCGGGATTGGCCACCCTAATAGTATTGACATCACCCCTGTATTATAATAATAATAATAATAATGATTGCACAGTAGATTACAAAGGTATACATACAATTCATGAATTGTAACATAATATAATATAATATGACAACCATAGGCCCAGGGAGTGCAGCTGCTATGGGGCCCAGAGCTAAAGGGGCCCATCGTTTCTGTATAAGTTATATGTACTATATAAATGTATCATCATTAGTTGGTACAGTACATACAGTATGGGCCTTTTCAAACTTCTGCTATGGGGCCTACAAATATCTAGTTAAGCCCTGCCTGGAGGTAAAGGGGGGGATTTTTTAAAGTGGTCGGGGACGAAATCCCGCTACTTGTGATCCCGACAGTCAGAAGACCAACAGTGGAATCCGGACGGTTACAATCCCGACAAGTCCCAGTAACTATTTTTAACCTGCCCTTAATCCTAACCCTAACCTCCCCCTTCCACAACCTAACTTTCTCAACCCCTCCTGCTGCAGGCTTAACCTAGCCACCCCCACCCCTGGCAATCTCATGTGAACCGCCCCCAAGTGCCTAACGCTCTCCCTAGTGCTGTACCATAACCCCTGTACTTACCTTTGGAATCTGTCTGCACTGAACAGTAAGCTGCACGGTATGTGACAAAGCAGCGATTTCGGACCGTTTTTCGATGGCGGAGGAGTGCAAGTGCGCATAGTCGCTCATTTGCATGTGCTCCCCCTTAGTGTTCGGCGTAATAGCGGTATAAAGGGTTTTCCAATAATGAAAAATGAGGATAAGAAATGTATAAACTATAATGTAACCAAAAGAGAAAAAACAGTAGGAAAAAAAAATCTGCATTTAGGACTATATAAACCAATAGTAAAGTTGTAAGTGAATAAATAAATGGACCAAATGTAGCAACAGATGTTTGAAGCATATTCCCGAACTGCTGTTAAATAAACCCGAAACAAATAAATCTAACGTTCCCCTGAACAGCAGACCACCATTACAAGATGTAAAGGAATAATATAACTACCCTTTGAATACATTGTTAATCAAAATGCAGTGACACTGACACACAAGGCAACTCCAAAGGCTGAAAAGGAGTGTTAACCCCCTACTGAATATGCAGCGGAAAAAAAACACAGCGGCGCAACACTCACTAGGGTAGAGCTGAAAAGCTTTCTTGCAATGCCATTTCAATGCCACTCAAAGGCACCCCTGCTATGTCAACTGAATGAAACTTTTTGGCAGGGGTCTTGTATAGAACCCAGAATGCCTACCTGCTTATTCAAAGCCTCCCCTGCTGCGGAGGAATTTCTAGACACCGTTTTTGAATATGAGCCATCAAAATGTAAAGGGAAAGGGGGGGTTGGGGGGTAGAGGGGTCAGTGTCAAACGCTGACACAGTATCAGTGGTGGGGTACATAGAATGGCAGGAAACCATGATGTGGGTGTGATAGCGTTTTCTTATTGTATAGGCTAATTTATGGAGGCGACTGCCACTGATGTCTTGTCTCTTGCAGTATGGAGATGCTACCGCACAGCGCGATGAGAGGGAGATGTTTTACGCTGCTTATTTTCTCAGTACATGGCCTTTGTGGACAGTAATTGTTAGCGACTCTTTGCAGCACTAATGCATTTTCTTCACACTTTGTGTTCTGGGGGCTTTTTCCCAGGTTTCCATGTGTTTCATAGGGGTAGAGGTATGAAACCTTCAAAAGAAGAAGCAACCAATCAGCTGTCATTTATCAAGTCAATTCTATTACACATAGCTAGAGGCTGATTGGTTCAACGATCTCTTCACGTGTCCCTTTCAGAAGGTATCATTGCATCTCCCCCTTGTGTGCAGGGTGACTGCTTGCACAGTACTGCACATATATATCCATGACGATATTCTCCATTCAGCAATATATTATATTTACTGTATATTATACTAGTTAAAAGCCTGTAAAAATGACGGCTTCTGCAATGTACTTTCACTTTGAGCTGTGACCGTTTTTACTTTTACTTTGAGCTGTGACAGTGTTTATCCCACAAACTCTGTACCCCACGCACAATCCCTATCTGCTCCTACCACCAATCTCTGTCTTCCCAGCTCCCTCTCTCCATATCTAGCAAGTTTGAACCAGACCAGTACCTCCGCAATAATTGCTTTCACTTTCTGTTATGACATCTTTTAGCACACAAAGGAGCAATTTGGTCCATTGATTGGCTTCTAGTGGTCAATGGCAGTACTTCACTTCATAGAGATGAGGAGTACAGTAATTATATGCATTTTATATAAATAGATACTGTATATGTTGCCAACCACGGTTTGGTACATCTATCTATCTATCTATCTATCTATTTATCTATCACACATCAAATTCGATTTGAAATCAATTTCATAGTAAATTAAAGATTTGGACAATGAAAAAAATGTTGATTTGATTCAATTTCAGTTGATTTAAGTCAACCTTAAAATTGAATTCAAAATCCCAAATGTATAAATAAACCCCCATATGGAACATCAGCTGTTTATTTACCAGCTCACCATTTGGCTGGTGCTCCGTCCTCCCAGTTAGTTTACAGCCAGGATGAATAGGTGAGGTGGATGGTGTAATGTTACCGCATTGCAGCAACAATGAGCTCTTAGATGTCAGCAACCTACAAGCTGTGAAGTTTAGTTGCCAAGTTAACATTTCTTGTTGGAGCCGTGTGGGGATCACCTCCCTCCCTTCTGCCAGGGAACAATAAGGCCCTACCAGAGGCTTTGTTCCCGGTAAATATATGCCACATGTTGTTGACATGTTATGTTTCAAACCGTGGCTTTTGTAGCGGAGGTTACAAATACTGTATTACAAATGTGATAATACTTCCAACAATCAAACAAAAAGTAGATTAATTATTTAATGTTTAAAGGAAACAGACAATTACAGTACTGCTTAATTGGAGATGCACTTTAACCCCCATTCTCCGTATTCCATAGTGCACTTTTCTTCTGATGTATAGATTGTAAGATCTCCAGATCTAGAACCTGTAGTGTAAGTTTTTAGTGTGTATTTATTATTTACAATACCAGCATATGATGTGGCACCAGTGGAGTGATTTGTCCCGTGACAATCGGTGCAGGACTTAAAACTCTAGAGCAGGGGTAGCCAACTCCAGTCCTCGAGAGCTACCAACAGTTAATGTTTTCCAGGTCTCCTCACAGAATCACAAGTGAAGTAATAAGCTCCACCTGTGTCAGTGAGTAATGAGTGCACCTGTGCCCCAGCTAGGTGATCTAGAAAATGTAAACTGTTGGTAGCTCTCGAGGACTGGAGTTGGCTACCACTGCCGCACCACTTGAACCCCCCAGTGATACATGGTAATAACAGACAGACAAAGATAATTGCTACATATTACAAATGGTCCAGCCAGATTACAAAGGTTCTTAGGATGGGTGGGGGGCTATATGTTCCAGTCACAGAACAAATATAGTAAATTAAGTAAACTTTGCTTACATTTCACACTTAGGTTCAGCTGTGTGTTGGTGGACATAGTTGTGGTTCTAATTGTCTACATGTTTTATGATCGGCAGCCAACAGCACAGGTTTTGCCTATCACCGTAACCATCACAACTTTGATTGGGTCCTAGTCCACCAACCCGAGGCACCCCTGCAAGTGTCCCACAGCACTCCAGGGTACGGCACGCATAGGCACACAGTTTGGAACCCCCTACTCTAATCTATTGGAATAAACATGGTGAATGTTCCATACACAATAAAATATAGTTCAAATCCTGACAGTGGAGATATAAAGGACCAGTTGGTATAATGCCGCAATTTACAGAAACAATAAGAAAATTCACAAAATGTTGTGACCGATAGTATTGTTGCTCCTACAGAAGGAGCCGCTCTCGTTCAGCCGGCAGTTGGTGATAGATTCGCCAGCCCCCGGCCTCTGACGGAAGGGGGCGAACGAGAAGTTTGCACGCCCAGTTCTGCCGGAGTTCTCCGCCGCCCTCTGCCGGTCTCCGCCACCTCCCTGTACCCCCCCTAACCCTGCCCGTCTCCCTGAAACAGAGAGGGGCAGGGATTCTACCGCCTGCCACCGAGTGCAGGGGACACGCGTGCGTGTGAGATGCTTGCACATCCCTGTTGGTTGGAGCGCCTCTCCGCCAGCGTATGCCAGTGCAGGGAATCTGGCGATTCCCAGCGCTGTATGAGACATCTGTACTCCATCTGTACTTATCACCACTGCTGTGATTAAAACCAGAAAGATAGATAGAAAGATTGAAGGGGCAGATTACAGTGCAAAGCCTTCTCTTTAGGACCTCAGCCAACCAGGGATCATTGTATTATGAACCGGGTGATGCCGCATGCCCGTGCTGGGTCTCACATCTACCAGATGGTGCCAAATGGACGACGGCAGATAAAAAATACCAGGAGCACATATGGATTAAAATGGGTTAATTTATTAAATGTGAAATTACTTTAAAGTTGAAACTTTTTTTTTTTTGGGGGGGGGGGGTTGGGGGAATAGTTGTATTTGGTAAAAGTAAATACTGTTAATGTAACATCAATACTGCTTGCAGGAAGGGAAGCCTAATTATCAATAATTGGGGACAATTGGCTTAATGTCAGGGCAGGTCAGGGGGAAAAAGACCTGGAGGCCTCACTCATTGGTAGACTTCCCATATTTCATGTACCAAAAGAGGACCCCAGCATTCCAGGGCCAGACAAGCAGCTACTGAGTTTAGCACATGAGCATGTATTGAGAGGTGCAAGAACATCTAGGAGACAGCGATCCGCTTGGTCACTTGTCCTGATTCTTGTGGAGCAGTCATGATTTCAGGTGACTGTCCTGCCCAGGACAAGCGGATGGTTTTTCCTGCTCCCACTGCTCTGCTCCCACAATGTAGAGTTGCATGCATTCGCCGGAGCGGCGGAATTATAAAGGAATCGGTAAGCGGAGAGATTCGCAGCTTACCGAGTCAACCAAAATCACTGCCAAAATCCCTAACCTTTCTCTTGAAGGACATTCCAAGCCGAAAAACCAAAATCTACCTTTTCATGAAATTAAAGATGAATAAAAAATAAAAAATAAATTCAGTTGCTTTGGCTGCTGTCTCCTAAAATATGAAACGCAAAAGGATCTGACAAATAACTATTTTCTTGGTGGTTTTTGTGGGGTCAGTGGGTAGCAACAAATTCTGTTGCTAATGCTGCAGAGGTGCCCAAAGACGCAACATCGGACACATACCGGTCACACATCGGTCACACCAATGAACATCTAAGCAAACCTATGGTTGCTCAGAATGTCCTTTGGAACTAAGCCCCCCGGGGCAATTGTAACTGTGTACACAGATGCATATGATGGTTGCGGCATGCCCACGAGATTCTGGCAGCATGTCTGCATGTAGCCAGCCACCCCCTGTTACCTCCCATAGATGCACTCTGAGCGCCAATCACTCTGCATCCAAATTGTCACTGCGTCCGCCATTTGTTCCACCTCTGAATCAGGCCCAGAGTCACTGATGACATGAGTACATACAATTTTGGGTTAGTAAATTTGAACTGACAACACATACTGGGCCAGATTCTCTAAGCTTCAAAAGTGATAAAATGGAGAGTGATAAACAGCCAGCCAATCAGCTCCTGTCTGACATTTTTCAAACACAGTCTGTGACATGTCAGGTAGGAGCTGATTGGCTGGCTGTTTATCACTCTCCATTTTATCACTTTTGAAGCTTAGAGAATCTAGCCCACTGTATGGTGGGGTGTGGGTCATTGGGTTGACACACAGAAGGTCAACATGGCTTATGTCACACATGTGAAATAGATCGACATGGCAAAGGTCAACGTGGCAATTCACCCGCCATTTCTGTCCCGCCTGCTAAACAACAGGACTAGATAAAGGAACTGTGATTGGCCAGCACTGAAAAATGCAAATTTCCATCTTGACCAATTAATGGTGATCCGGCCTGTGGGACGTTAGATTGTTTTACATGTTTAACAAAATTTCCAAACTAGACATGAAAAATTGACGTGTACAGAGTGTCACCAGCTAAGTCCTGCTGATTAAAGGAAGAGAATACTATAAGAATGCCATGCCGTATATTTATTATATACAGCAAATAAACTGCGGTTGTGATGAGAATGTTTGCCTGGATCCGCAATGCAATATCCATATTCAGTACATCGCAAGGGAGGGAGCTTGCCAGAAAGCTTTGTCCCGTGAACCCTCTCCCCACACTTCTCATGGTAATGTTCTAAAAAATTACCCATAGATTGTAACTGTACCTGCGCCGCCGGCTACCCCTCTGCTAACACTTACCTATTGGTGATAGGGTGATCTGCTCTGTCACCTCTCCACTGATCGTTGGTAGTTTTAGATATCGATGGTCATTCATTATCTTTGACTGAATGGCCCGTGGGCCAATAAGAACTCAGGGGCGGGACTTCTGGGTGTTGGGGGGCGGAGCTATGCTCAGTGTCTAAGCACCTTAAAAAAAGTCCCTGAATGCCAGTTGTATATACAATCCAACTTTGGATCCAACTGTGGGTGCTTCAGCCAGGGCTGCCATCAGAAATTGTGGGGCCCAGGACTGACAAAATAGGAAGCCCCCCCCCCCCCCCCCATTGTTAAAGAAATATATATATATATTTTAGTCAGATATTTTGGCCAAATATTATCAAGTCTGCCACCACATCAAGGTAGACTCTCTAGGCAGTTCCCTAACCCCTCCTTTTAAATTAACCCTTTAAATAAATAGTTCAACTAAACATGAAAGCAAAATTATATGGCCAATTACAGTATGTATCAGATCCTTACATCAGGATGCAAATATATTAAAGAAGCCAAGAGTCCTTTAGTTTAATATTTTGGCCAAAATCAATGTGCTTAATTTATATATACCCCACAGTGGGGTATATATACAATAAGCACATTGGTGGGCAGTGGGGTATATATAAATTAAGCACATTGGTGGGCAGTGGGGATGCATACAATAAGCACATTGGTGGGCAGTGGGGATGCATACAATAAGCACATTGGTGGGCAGTGGGGATGCATACAAGTACCTAAGTACCTGAAGGCCGGGGACCGGGTCTGGTGCAGCTCCTCTCTGTCTCTGTCTCTGTGTAGGCAGCGTGTGCAGCAGCAGTGAGTGCGCAGTCACAATGTGCCACCCTGGCCTCCGGGTAATTAACTCGGAGCCGGGCGGCGGGTGGGAGCCGGGCGGAGGGACTCGGGAGGGAGGGCTGCTGGGGAGAGTTGCCCGGGCCCCTTCCCTCTGTCAGAGCGGCGGAGCCCGGGACTCAAGTATCCCCCTGTTGGCGGCCCTGGCTTCAGCTACCCTATATTTGGTATATGCTTCAGCAACACAGTACCGTTCAATACGCCAGAAACAGTAGAAACTGCATGTTGTTTTTGTGCCTTGCACTACTGTAGGTCATCTAGTACCCTACATTACTTCCACCAATGCCCAAGGCTTATCGCTGTATAGGATCTTATAAAATGCCACCTGCATTGTTTTACACCAAACTCAGATGGTCTTGTGTAAACACAGAGCTCAAATTAACATTAGTTAAATAGGTTTCAAGTTCCTGGCAACAAAAACCATTAGTGTCAGCCTTCATCACACAGTTATAAACGGCAAATACTGTATACCGGATTACATCACAATCTTATTTTTCTCCTGATTAGATGCTGCCATAATGACTCACTCCAACAGAGGCCGCTGTACTGCATTATGTACAATGCAGATGCGGGCACTATTATACTGATACTACATCTTGTAGCCAATCGCAGCATTAAATGTTTTTACCTAAGATTGAATTTTTTTTTAATTTATATAGCGCTCTTTCTCCAATAGGACTCAAGGTGCATTGCAGACAACAAAAACATAGAACAAAGGTTAAGTAATACAGCACTACAGAAGTACAAAGAAAAACTTAGAGATCATAATAAGAATAATGCAGAATTGGTGTCAACATATTAGGTAATAATCTCCATAGGTTATGTATTCCACCCGCTAAAGTTACCAGGAGAGGCAGCCATCTTGGGTGCACTGCACAGAATTACCCTGGGTGCCCAGAACAGATGACACAAAATGGAGTGACTGCAGCAACCTTACGCTCATCCACCACAAGCGCACCAGGGCAGTCAGCCATGTTGGGCGCACTAGGAAGGTTTCACTGTGGGAGAAGCCACACAAGGACACAAGGCATACATGGGAACAGCTGAACATTGAAACAAAGTCTGGCTCTTTTTTGTACCATGTAGACATCATACCAGGATAACAGCTTGGCAATTCTTAGGTTACAGCAATGCAGTTCTCTAGTTACAGCAACGGCAGGTTTCAGCAGGCAACACACAGGCTTCACAATAAGGTATTCCAGAAAATCCCCCCCCCCCAGCCTATGGCCCAGCCGCTAAAAGGTATTGGTAACACTGACCCTCTGCTCTGGAAACAAACATATAACAGGAAGTAACATGTGCTGTTAATTAGACAGTGATTCACAATACCTCTTAGGAAAATCCAGACTGGACCTCACTAGCCCTGCTGCTGCTGCTCTAAATCCTGGACTGGATCTTCCAGATTCACCTCATGTGTAAGTGTGCTGTCCCTGCCACAATACTGTACAGAACATGTTCATCTTGTATGCAATATATAATATACAAAGGTTTGTTCGCAGACAGTTACTGGTTTACACATAGCAGATTTCCTGTCAGCGATCTTATGGATGAACACTGCAATGTGTCACTTTTAGCAAAAGCTTGTCACTAGCTAAACATTACCGCACTGACAAAATGTCAATTTCCATCAAGGTATGGAAGTAAGGTATGGGCAACGTCACATATACTGCATGTTTTTCATTGTTCTAATTGCTTTATTATATAAGGTAACGTGTATTGTAGGGTTAGTGGACTTGCAGGCTTACACTGTGTTCTTTGACAAAGCAATTTTACGTTTTGTTTTAGTTGACAATGAGGATTATCTTTTGACGTGTTGTGTGACCACAGCCATAGAACTCCCTGTTTGGCCCCTGCTGCTCTACAAGATAAACCTGATTGCCAGTACTCTTTCCTTGGAAAATGATAGTGCAAAATAACACAACTATCAGGGAAGTGTCACACAAGCAGTTTAACTGCTGACTCACTAAGTCCGGCACTTAATCAATAAAGCACTGATACAAAGTAATGAATGGAGACTCGGATCTAGAATCGCTAAAGCCTTATTTAACAGCCAGGTTTTTAATCACGGCATGACCCTAATTCCCAAAAATCTTTAGCAAATTACAATTACCTTGCTGTCTAAGGGTCCATACACACTGGGCGATTTTGCCCAGTGTGTATGGACAGCGATAATGTGAAAATTGCTGGCCTGAGAATTGCTTTGTGCATACACAATGAGTGATTTTCCCCCTGGACAGTGATATTTACAGTGGGTGAACGGCTTTCCATAGCAGGAAAGCCGTCCTCCCCGACGCTCATCTGCTGGTAATACCTTAACCTTGGCATTCCGAACTTGGTCATGAATGGTCAAGCGACGGTGGAGGAAATCACGCTCTTGGGCCGACTTCCTCCATTTCAAATTTATGCTCTTAGCTATTGCTTCCTTGGCCTTCACGCATGCCCTTGTCTCAACTACCCTTGATCCTAATGCTCTCTCCAACTGCTCTATCTCCTTTCTGTTGCATCAAAAGAGGGTACCACGTTACCTACCTTTCCTTTGTAATATTCCCTGCTTCCATCCTCTCCATTCCACTGAATCTGTCCTAAATAAAGTCTGTAATGACCTTTACGCTGCCAAATCCAAGGGCCACTACTCTGCTTAGTGTCCTTGACCTCTCTGCTGCTTTTGATACTCAGCACACCCTCCCTTTCACTCCCTCGGTCAATATGAGTTTGTTCTCTCCTTGCTTTCCTCCTACCTCTTTGACCATTCCTTCTATATCCCCCCCACACACACACTTCAACTAACAGTTGGTGTCCTCCAAAGTTGTGTTCTTGGACCTGTCCTATTCTCCCTCCATACATCTTCTTAGGTGAGCACCTCAACTCCTTTGACCTCCAATATAATGTCTATGCTGATGAGACTCAGATTTACTTTTGGTACCCTGACCTCTCTCCCTCTCTTCTCACACATATCTCCAACTATCTCTCTGCTATCTCTTCATGGATGTACCAGCGCTTTCTTAAACTTAACATTTATAAGATTAAGCTGATCATCTTCCTACCCTCCTCAGTATTGGAGTTATCCTTGGCTCCTACGTATCCTTCAAACATTACATTCATCCCACCACAGCATCTAACCTGTGGTTCCTGCCACTATGCTGCTTACTTGAGTGTTAGCTTGTAAGCTTGCAGCAGGGCCCTCCTACTTCCAAGTCTGTCTGTTGTTACCCAGTTTGTTTAATCACTGTCTAAAATTGTAAAGCGCAACGGAATCTGCTGCGCTATATAAGAACCTGCAAATAAATAACTAAATATGACCGCTGATGCAGCAATGTTTATATACCATGAACTTGTCACACATTTTCTTGTACTGCTAATTTTCTTATTTTCTATTTTTCCTTATGTTAAGGCAATATGGAAGCTTTGTGGTGCTAATTGAATAAATAAATAATAGTAGTGGTAGTAAATGCTGGCAATGAGTTTTGGTGTTAAATGTTGGCCAATAATTGTATACGCAATGATCCTGCATTAAAAACATCAATGGAACAACTCTTATTGGTGGGCCTTACCCTGTGCGACACTACCTGCAGTAAGGAAGCTGTTGGGTACTGCGGCCAGTCCAGTCATGTGACACACATACTGCACAGACTCCATTCTAGTTTCTAGAATTGTCTCCCTCCTCTAGTGGCAGCTGGACCTCTCTCTTCAATGCTGTCAAATGGTGGAGACCAAACAGCAACATAGGTTACCGTGGGAGAAAAGATGGAAGCTAACTTAAATGCATAGCCCAAAAGTGTGCAACACCAATAGAAATCAGAACATATACCTTAAGTCAGCCTCCTTTTCAGCGTCTGTACTTTCTCATTTCCAGATTATTGACCTTCAGCTGTTTTTCCTGGTCAAAATGTCCATTTAAAATACTGTGGTATTCAAAGTGGCATATCTGTATTTCGTACAGGATGTGTGGTGCGCACGGTAGGGGACCACACTGAACACCCTGCACGAATTGTCTATAATACTTACCTCTTCGGAGTTGGCAGGGCTGCACAAATCGATGGGAAAATGGTGCAGAGCCATTTTGTCAGAGACCTGAACATGGACAGCAGACTCTCTTAATACACATCTGATACCTGCACAACATGAAGCTAACAAAATGAAGTACAGAACAAAATACTAAAAAGGTCCATTTTATCTGATGTCAAGGGAAGTTTTGTCCTGATCAGAATCAAGTTTTCCAGTCATCAGGAGAAAAATCCGGAAAGACGAAACCTGGAAATGGAAACACGGTACTTGTGTAGTTTCATGGTGCTACTTCCGGGTGTACGCTCGCCACGAAATATGTCCAAAAAAGTAACTTAACTCCATGCCAACATGGATAGTTCATACCTCCACTATCCATGTTGGCATGGATTTGATTTTAAATAGCGTGGCGAGCGTAGCGAGCCACCGAGCCCGCAGCGTGGGCGAGCGAAGCAAGCCCAGCAAGGGGACTCAGATGCACGGCGCCATGAAACTACACAAGTACCGGAAACACTTCTCAATTAATGTTGCACACTTTTGGGCTATGCATGGTAACCTTTGTTGCAGTTTGGTCTCCCCCGTTTGACAGCATTTAGAAGAGAGGTCCGGCTGGCACTAGAGGAGTGAGCCAATCTATGAAGTAGAATGGAGTCTGTGCAGTATGTGTGTCACATGACTGGACTGGCCGCAGTACCCAACAGCTTCCTTAATGCAGGTAGCGTCGCACAGGGTAAGGCCCACCAATAGGAGTTGTTCCATTGATGTGTTTAATACAGGATCATTGCATATAGAAATACTGGGCAACATTTAACACCAAAACTCATTCCCAGCATTTTCTACCACTACTATTTTTATTTATTCAAATGACACCACAAAGGTTCCATGGTAAATCTATAACCCTGTGCGTTATCATTTTCACACCGCGTGTGGGAAACAGTGCATATCCGGACGCAAAGCTCAGTTTGGAGCCAGGCCTCTCTTTAAAGTAATTAGAATAATTTCACAGATAAACTACACAAACATCACTATGTGCTGCATTGCAATGAAACCAATAGCGCTATGGTGTGTGTGGTAAAACCCATGACATTCAATCTACGGAACAAATCGGCGGCAACGCAGAACGTGGTTTTGAGAGAAATAAAACAAATTTCTCCAGATATTGGCCCTTATTCTGATTGACGCGGACTTTACCGCATACTTTCGGATCGCGTGTTTACGGCGTCTGCGCATGCGTGGAGAACGCAACGCGCATGTGCCACGCCTTGACTCGGTACCAGTTCGGCCAGATCCCGTCCAGAACTGTTCACCGCTATCATTCGGGAAATAGGGGCGTATTATGGGCGTCATGCGGAATGACACATGGGCGTAGTTTCAAAGTGGGCAAAACGGGGCGGAAACATGGGCGGACACGGGGGAGTACACTTATGTTGGGGGGCGTACATTCGGAAACCACTCCGAATGCACGCGATCAAAAAGGGCAGAAATGTGCGGTGTCCACAAGTGTACTATTGCTTTGCGGACACCACTCGTTCATGCGGTAGGCGAACGTACGCCTAATGACTACAACCATTAACACCTGAACCCAATAGAATCTACTCCTTTACTCATTACTCACTAATAGGCCGCTTGTCAGTGCTTTAATTGAAACCATTGCTGCTTCAAGGAACCCGTACTAAACACCCACATATGCTGTACTTGTCAGACACTTTCAAACTGCTAACAATGGACATGACAGAATATTAATACTAGCAATACACATGTGTATTTGACATGTACTCATGAAACCACACATTTTGGGTAAAGTAAACACATTTATTTATATTCATGTCACAGTCAATGCCAGTGTGATGCAATGACCATAAAATAATACATACAAACAATAAACAACATGGCAGGAATGCCGCAAAATAAATAATAATACAAAACAAATATAATTGCACACAGATGGACTCCAGCACCTCCTATGTGCCACTGCACATGCAGCCAGTGGGAAATGAGGAGGCTGCTGGCCCTTCTACAGCAGGGCAAGCTGCACCTGACCATTCAACAGCAGGGCACCCTACACCTGGCCCTTCTGCAGCAGGCCAACCTGCAGCTGGCTCATATGCACCATCAGCAGAATCATTTGGAACACAACCGGGGACTTCACAAGATAGTACCATGGCCATCACTTCAAGTACAGCTGACAGTAATGGCAGGCAAAAGAGGGCAACAGGGGAACCACAAAGGACATATGAAGCAAGGGCTCAGCTGGTTACCCTCAGCACGTGATTGGACACAAGAAGCTGACACACACAGCACAATGGAAGATTTGGGAACACATAACGGCGGAGATTAATGCAGCCACAAGTTCATTTCCGACCACGTTTGGCCTTGGTAGGCTCCTTGGCCTGTGCAGCAGCTCTTCGGGGACGGCCAGATGCTGGGGCAGGTGGAGCAGATGATGTGGAGGGGTTGGCTGGTCTACCCCTCCTGCCAGCAGGGAGTGTTGCCGCTGGTAATGCACCAGAAACGGATGCCATTAGGACCCTGTTGCTGGTAACCAGCTCCACCATAAGCTCATTATGGTGGAGGAGGAGATCATTTTGGCGGGTGGCTTGCTCGGCCAGCACCTGAGCACTTGCAGCCATGGCCTGCATGCTCGCAGCCATGGACTGCTGGGTGCTGACCAAGCTCGCCAGGATCTCCTCGGTCCTACGCACCCGTTCTGATGCCAAGTCTCCCTGCTGGTTGATGTCCCCAAGCACCTCGGCCAAGGCGGCCAAATCGGCTTGGCCCGATGCCTGCTGCTGCACAGGCCTACCTCTGGGGCCAGGTGGCACGGACTCCTCCACCTCCTGAACAGAGTCGTCACCAAGCGGTGGGGTGTCTGTGGGAAAAGATAAACACAATTAGGAGACATTCTACGATAATTACTTGCACAAGTTTATGGCATGACCAATATTTACCTTCCAGAAAAGACGCAAACACTTCAGCTGGGGCCTCGCTATCCATCGTGCTCACCCCCCTGATCTCCTCAACTGATATACAGCTCTCGGCCATCACCTCCAGGGGGGTGAGCTCTAGCCCTGATGGCATGGGGCCGGCCCCAGATGTCTGGCTGTGGTCCCACCGCTTGGTCATCTTCCTCTTCAGGTTGGTTTTGAAGTCCTGCCACCTGCAATGTAAGTTGACATATTAATACATGTCACTCCCAATGTTAGCTGTTGCAGCCATTGCTCTGTGCTACATATTACAACATGTGATTAATGTCCCATATATAATATTACATGCAACTATGATATCAACCGTTACAATACACATTCACAATCACCCTACTCTAACTCTCAACGAAATAACATGGCAATAATGTATGTGTATCGTAACAACCTCACGGCCCATTTGCTAAATGCATCTAAGCATCAATTCAATCATTACTTGGCTATTACTGGCCACATGTATCACAAAACAACTTGCCTCTTCTTCACATGGTACGTCTCACGAACTTGTGGCGCTACTTCATTAATCTCTGCCGTTATCTGTTCCCAAATCTTCCATCTGCGTGTGTGTGTCAGCTTCTCGGATGGACACTCTATCCAATCACGTGCTCGGGGAACCAGGATGGCCAGCTCCTGTGCTTCATATGCCTTATTTTTTTTGGGTGGTTCCGCTGTTGCACTGGCTCGCCCCTTGCCACGTCCCTGGCCACGCCCTCTGGCACCAGTCGCTGCACTTGAAGTGCTGGCCATGGTACTACCTTGTGAAGTCCCCTGTTGTGTTCCAAACAATTCTGCTGATGGTGGATATGAGCCAGCTGCAGGTTGGCCTGCTGCAGAAGGGCCCGGTGTAGGTTGCCCTGCTGTAGAATGGTCAGGTGCAGGTTCCCCTGCTGTAGAAGGGGCAGCAGCCTCCTCATTACCCACTGGCCGCATGTGCAGTGGCACATAGGTGGTGCTGGAGTCCATCTGGTCAAATAGTTGCTGCAGCACTGGGTCCACCTCTGGTTGGGATCCAGCCATGTTAGCAACAACATTGTCACCTTCTAATACACCTTTATATACTGTTTGTGTAATCTGTTTGGCGGACATCAGCGGCAGCTGCGTTCCGTGCGTGAGCGTACGTCGCTGTTTTTTCGCGCCGCATACGGTGGCGGAAATTCCATTGTGTAAAACCTGGCGAAAGTTCTACATGAAATACTGGTCACCAATGCTAACATTGCATAGAATCTTCTGATACACCTGTGACTATTGCACAATACACATGCTATTTGCTAGCATGACATGACATTTCATTCATGACTACTGTGGTATTGTGGCGTTTTAGTGCAAGCTAAAAGTAGCCCAATCCCTTAGAGAATCCAGCCCACAAGTCATGCAATACTCATCTCTACTGTTATAGACCACACATGTGAGAGCCCTATAAATAGTGACTTCCTGCTAGAATCATTTGTCTCCAGATCTGGACTTGTCAGGGTCTAAGGTAAGCTCTTCCATGCTCCTTGTAGATATGATATCCATTAACAATGTAAGTGTATGCATGTATGCACCATTGCCTCACTGACTACAGATTGTTGGGCCAGCAAAGTGCGTGTATCATTATTGCAACATGTCACATGTTCACTATTTCACTCACAGGTCTTAAACATGTGTGGGTTCATCTATTGCAGGACAACATGTCCCAGCAATAGATGAAATGTCTCATAGTACATGATGTCGGCAAAAAATGCTGACACCTTTATATGTGTGTTTTGGACGGTGTGTATTGAGTTCATATTATTGTGTCATCATTAGAGAGTCAAATGGATCTGCGGGATTTCACGGGGCGGCCATCTATTGTACGTATTGAAGGCTACAAATCTATTTGTAGTGGGATATGGCCATTATGTGCATAGGTGCATCAGTATTTATGTTCATTTCTTTATAGGTTGCAGAAGCTATTATGCGCTACATGGAGAGGAGGCTAAGGGCACTTGCGGCTCTCCCCACTCGTCGCCCAAGGAGGCCAGGACGTGCTAGAATCTATCGCACACGGGTGACTCTGTTTGCTATGCCCGATGATGAGGTACTTACTAGGTACCGGTTACCGCCACATGTAATTCTGGATCTGCTCACCTTAATTCAGAGCGATCTGGACCCTCTACACGCGATCACGACAGCAATTCCGCCTCACACACAGCTGCTGGCGGTGTTGCATTTCTGCGCCTCAGGATCATTCCAACAAGTAGTGGCAGTACTTGCTGGAATATCTCAGCCGGCCTTCTGCCGAATCCTGAGGCGTGTGACGTCGGCCATGTTCAGGCGCAAGGGGCACTTCATGGCCATGACATTTGCCACCGAGACCCTGCGCAGAAGCCAGCAGGCCTTCCATCAAATTGCTGGCTTCCCTAATGTGATAGGGGCTGTGGATGGCACCCATGTACCATTTGTGCCTCCATCTCGAAGTGAGAAGATATATAGGAACCGCAAATTGTTCCACTCACTGAACGTGATGGTGGTATGTGGCCCATCCATGGAGATTCTCGCCTTCAACTCGAAGTTTCCCGGAAGTGCCCATGACTCTCATGTCATCCGACAAACCGGGATATGGCAAAGACTCCAAGAGCTGGAAGGCCGTGATGCGTGGGTTCTGGGTGACTCCGGTTACCCATGTACGCCCTGGCTACTTACGCCGTACAGCTACCCAGCACCGGGCCCACAGGAGGCATTCAATCGGGCGCATGTTGCCACCAGGCAAGTGGTGGAGCGCTCAATTGGCCTTTTAAAAGGTCGATTTAGAGTGCTCCACCGCACTGGTGGTGACTTACAATATGCGCCTGAAATGGTGTCGAGGATCGTGGGCCTGTGTATATTTTTCCACAACATTGCTGTGCGGCGTGAGATACCCTTTGATGAGTGGGAGGTACCATCTGAGCCGCAAGATCCGCCCATGCGCCCATCCCGCGCCCCTGAATGCCGGAGGGGATACCAGCTGCGGGACTCTGTGGCGCAAAGATACTTCAGGTACATGTTATCGAGTTGACAGAACACACCAATTATTGTACTAATCACCCCTTCGAATAAGTACAGTGTGTTAGTTGGCAGTGTTACAACACGAAAATTAGCCAGCCTGCCCTCCTAATGGCAAAGAAATAGGAGATATTTATCATATGTGCTTAGTTTTGGGGGAAGTTAAATATTGGTGCTAATTATTATACCTTGTTAAAGGGATCTTATGTGTTTGTTATATCTTCATTATTGTAGTTGATACTATCCCTGATGACTGGTGAGTACATTGATTTATTCTGTAATGTGTTTGGGATTTTTTCATGTGTTGATGTCTGATTTGTTTGCAGATATATATATATATATATATATATATATATATATGCTATTCGAATTTATTCACATGTTTCAACATTTCAAGGAGCAGGCAGCCAGGCAGGCAGGCAGGCAGCCAGGCAGGCAGGCAGGCAGGCAGGGCTGGTGTATAATGCTGGTCTCAGGATACCTGCAAGTGTGTGTATGTGTCTTTTACACATAAATGTACGCATACACATAGATGCATAGAGTAAATAATGCTAAGTACAGCTAGGCGTTGCTAAGCTATAGCACGCGTTGCTTGGCGGAGCGAGGCGTCATTGGATTTGCTAAGTGCATACACACTGTGTTTTATATATATCAGATTTGTTCATTGCCATACATCAACACTACTGTTTTGAAGGCATGCGAATTTGTCACCATTTGTGTTTGCGCAGACACGCTGTTCATGTAAAGATGAACAATAAAGTTATTAACACAAATAACTGTGATCAACCAATGCCACCACCTGATTGGTTGATAGATGCCATTGTCAACATGGCGGAGACACGAAGGGCAGAACCCTTCACACATGCGGAGCTGAGGGTTCTTGTCTCCGTCATGGAGACAAGGCTGGGCCGTGCAGGGCCCTTTATCACGAACCGGCATAAGCGGCATAGAGGGCCTATGCTGCGGCAGGGCGCCGAATTTACGCCCGCACTCGGGTGCGTAGGTCCCTCGGCCAGCTGGAGAGGCGGTGGTCGGACCTCCGCAGGCGCCAGCCCCAGCTGCTCCAGCAACTCAGGGGCGAAATTGCTGATTGTGAGTATTTTAGCTATGAAATTTCGCACTTACAACATAGCATATATAAACAATAAAATGTGTCTCATGATAAGTGGGTGTCCATGGGTTTAAAAGTCCATAGACTGTTATGTGTGCTTCTTCCTGGTTAACATGCAGTCATGTGGCTTTTATATGTAATGCCATAGCATTGAGGATTATGATGCATACAATGTGCCAGATCTAATATGTGTTACACATTGATAAATGCCTGGGTTGTAATGTGTGAACAAATTACTACCAATCACATACTAATTTAAATGTCACAATTTGGAATCCATTAACAGTAAGGAGCTACTTTCTTGCATCGTTTGCCATCATTATCACCCTTCCATGTATGTCTTGTTATGGATTAATACATGTGCCCCAATGACCCCACATTGACCATGATGTTTTTTTCTACCACACAGCACGAGCCCAAGCACGACAGGCCCGTGAAGAGGCGGAGGCAGCCCTGGGCCAGGAGGAGGCCCAAGACCCGGAGGAGGAGGTGGCGGCAAGGGTGGAGGAGGAGGAAGTGGAGGAGGAGGAGATGGTGGTGGAGGAGGAGGAAGTGGAGGAGGAGGAGATGGTGGTGGAGGAGGAGGAGGTGCGTGAGGAGGTGGTGGAGGAGGATGTGGAAGCGGAGTTGGTTGCGGAGGAGGAGGTGTTGGTGGCGGAGGAGGAGGTGGAGGAGGAGGTGGTGGTGGTGGTGGAGGAGGAGGAGGAGGAGGAGGAGGAGGTGGAGGAGGAGTTGGAGGAGGAGGTTGTTGTTGCAGAGGAGCTGGCGGAGGAGGGGGCTGAGGAGGCAACGGTTGCCCCGGAGGAGTCGGATGACGATGGGGAGGAGGCGTGCCAGGCCCCGGAATACCAGCAGATCGGTATGTTAACATAATGCATCATTCATGAAGTAGTTGTACTGGTATTTGTTATGTTGCACTGGTGATAAAAAATTTTTGACCCATACTATTCATATAGACCCCAAAGTGGGTAGCTACAGATACAGGTACGGGTTAGATGGGGTGTCCAAGGCATCCCTTTCATCCAGGACACCTCTGAATTACACCGGTTTGTGGGATGGCTTGGAGCTCCATTTTGACTGCCACATAACCGTTGTAGTTAAACAGGATCCTGGAGTAAAGGGATGAGTGGATCATTTGTGGATTAAATTCACCTGCTGCAAGCGTTGATTATGACCCATCAAATAGTGGAATCTATATTGTTGGTGAATGTTATTTATAAACTTATAGGATGTATGCTATAAATGGAGTATGGCCCGGCCTACCTTGGAATGGAGTCAGAAGTTGCCAGTGTCCCAGGAGCCTCCTCTACCTAAACACCCCCTGTAGTTCTGATTGTTTTTTTGCCCTCACAGAATTGTAGCTTGGTTTAGACAGAATTATGATTTTGAGGATGTGTACTGTGCATTCCTGACATTTGCATAACTCCCATGCCACGAACCATCACTGAACTTAAACTGAGCAGATTGTGACAAGTTCTTATTGACGGAGGCCATGACCTGGTTGTCATTGGTTAGTCATGGGTGGGTTGTGACTGAGAAGAAACAATATGACTGTTATGTCTTCTGCAGAGTAAAGGGTATAGGCCAAAAAATACAGTATGTAGTAAATAAGTTAGCATGTATGTATATATGTATGTGTCATATCTATTTATCTATGTGTGTCTCTATCTCTCTACATCATGGGTCCTCAAACTGCGGCCCTCCAGATGTTGTGAAACTACAAATCCCGCCATGCCTTGCCACAGTTTTAACACTTCCTTATAGCAAAACTGTGGCAAGGCATGCTGGGATTTGTAGTTTCACAACATCTGGAGGGCCGCAGTTTGAGGACCCATGCTCTACATAGATATATATATATATATACACACATGTCACCTAGCATTTGTGCAATTTATGTCGCAGTATGTGAAATGTATGCAAGAATAACATGACTAATTTTTGCCCCTTTGACATGCCCACAGATGACACCACACCGGCAGATGAGGGGGTGCGTGGGGCCCTCCTGCGAGCGGAGCACCATCTGCGGCTCCTTCAAGCAGACCTGCAGGACCTCAAAGACCTGCTTATTTAATTTATAATTTTATATTTTTTTATTTCTGTTAATTGTCTGTTTAAATAAATTCTTTATGCAAGTTTACAGTTGTTGGTTTTATTTGCACTTTAAATAGTATATGTGTAGATTGGTTATAATCTTTTACACAGGGTGTAATACAAACCATTGCACTTACATTGCTGTAAGGGTTAATGTGTGCAATGCATGTGTTAGGCATGCTTGTAAGGATATATTGGAATCTAATTGATTCCAATTCCAAATAAGCAGTTTTTTATGAGGATAGGTAATTGAATAAGTGGGTCATGTGATGTATAGCAGAAGATACTTCATAGTGGGTTGTTTGGCGTAAATACTCCGCTTACGTGCGGTAGCACCGCTTGGCTCCCGTTCGGATGCGGTATTCCCGAGCATACTCTGTAATACTCTGTAATACCGTGCCGAATCGGAGTGTTTCTCCCGCACACGCATGCTTTGTATGTCGTCCGTAAACACGCCCTGTTCTTAAAGAGTGAGTCCGTCCGAATGCGGAGGACACGTGGGCGTTTCTACGGACGATGGCCGCACGCGGCAAAACACCGTGGCGTGCGGACCGCACCGTAAGAATGCGGGAATATCCGCACCGATCAGAATAAGGGCCAATGTAAGATTGATCTCGGTCATTTGTGTGAAGCAGAACTTCAAACGGTTTATTCGTTTTCCTTACTTGTAAAGGAAATCTCTTTACGCCTCACCGGGCGGGGATACCTGATCTCTGCGGATATTGATATATCATAGTACAAGGCAATAAGTAGTGCTTAATCGTTTTCAAATATAATAGAGACCTTTTTTTCATTGTTCACTAACAAACCCACTCATGTACGTCTTATTTTCAGGCACAGGAAAAGCATGTGATAATTATGCTCAACAGCTTTGACATTTAGCTCCTGTTTAAATGTTAACAGACCTTTAATTCAATGGGATCTAGAACTTGTTTGTGGAACTGCAATGGCTGAAACGGCAATGTGCACACCACGGAGAGAAGCGGGATTCTCCCACATTATCCAGGAGACAAGTGTGTGTTGTAGTATAACCTATATATGTCTAGTGTCCGTGAGTCTCCGAAACACTGCCATCTGCTGGCAGAGAGTGGAACTACATCTCTTTTTCACACATGCACAAACACAGAAGGTAAAAGACTAGCGTTTGAAGAGTTTGCTTCGAGCGGGCTTACTAGTATGTAATATAAGCATAGTTGGCAAATGTTTATATGCCCCCTCTGGGAGTCATAGGAAGTGGGCATAACACAACAAAGGAGGAGTTGCAGAGGGCTTGACTGTCTGATCACCTCATTGTGATCATGCTCTCTATACAATTCTGAGATAACCTTTAGAATGTGAGCTTTCACGAGCAGGGCCCCTCTTCATTTATGTGCCCTTCCTTCTCTCGCTTAAGCCGTCTTCTATTCCATACTCCCTTCAGCGGCACCAACTCCCATGATTTACTGCGATTCTAATATTTATTTAATTATCATCTGCGGATGTAGATATGTTTCTATACCCGGTACTTGTCCTATACTGCCTGTAACTGTGTCGCTGTTTTGCTCATTTATGTGCTCTGTAACTGGTCATTGCTGATCCCTTATGGCGTTATATAAATAAAGGATAATTGTACAGCAGAGTGCAAGGCTACGATGAGGCGACTCAACACGCATGATTTTCAGGAGCCGCCCCGAGCCGTTCCAAGAGAGTAGACATGTTCGAATATAGGGCTAGTTATAAAACCCGCCATTTAACGGCACTTTGACCAATAGATTTAAAACAGCAAAAAAATAAAAAAAGCTGTCAGTCAAAGCTTTGAAAATACCCTGGGTGCCCAATATACTGCGCTACTCACACAATGTCACCTGGTACATTATGTCAGTTAGTTGAAGTTTCAAAAAAATAATGACATAACCAGGTACAGTAAGTGCATGATAATGACAGATATTGTGACACTTACAGTATGAAGCTCTTTATATAAGTTCCCATGTAGAGTGATGCCTGACTACTGCCTATTTCTTTGTGTACATTTCACCCGCATTTTGTGAGTAAAGGATCCTTTTAATAAAGGATTGAGGGGCAGATGAACTAAGCATTGGAGAGTGATAAAGTAAAGAGAGATAAACTACAAACCAATCAGCTCCTGTCATTTTTCAAAGGCACACTATAAAGGCCCATACACCCTAAATGATGCTCCACGCCGCCGATATTGGCGGGCGTCGGGAACCTGGCAGGGGGGCAGGCATTGGCAAGTGCATACACAATTGCCAATTCCTTGCCCGAGGTGAGCAACGGCAGGGGGAGCGATGGTGGTGCTGCCGCTGCAGCATAGCCATCGTTAACAATGACCTCCCTTGTCCGGACGTGATTGGACAAGGGAGGGGGTTGTTAAGGACACGCAGGAATGCGCATCGTTAACAAGGAGCATACAGGCTAGGCGATATTGTCCACAATGTCGCTCAAAAAGCTCTTTCTGAAGGATATTGTGTCCAATATCCTCTAGTGTGTATGGGGCTTTACATGACAGGTGCTGATTGGATGGGAGTTTATCTCTTTCCAGAGCTTAGTGTATCTGCTCCGTAAGCCCTTAATACTGCTGGTTATCAGAAGCATTCAGCCCCTTGTTGTAATAGTTAACTGTCACATTTTCCAGACCACCTAGCTGGTGCACAGGTGTAGTCATTACTGTCACATTCCCCAGATCACCTAGCTGGTGCACAGCTGTAGTCATTACTGTCACATTCCCCAGATCACCTAGCTGGTGCACAGGTGTAGTCATTACTAACTGTCACATTCCTCAGGTCACCCAGCTGGTGCACAGGTGCAGTCATTGCTAACTGTCACATTCCCCAGGTCACCTAGCTGGTGCACAGGTGCAGTCATTACTAACTGTCACATTTTCCAGACCATCTAGCTGGTGCACAGGTGCAGTCATTACTGTCACATTCCCCAGACCACCTAGCTGGTGCACAGGTGCAATCATTACTGTCACATTTTCCAGACCACCTAGCTGGTGCACAGGTGCAGTCATTACTGTCACATTCCCCAGATCACCTAGCTGGTGCACAGGTGCAGTCATTACTAACTGTCACATTCCCCAGACCACCTAGCTGGTGCACAGGTGCAGTCATTACTAACTGTCACATTTTCAACCATGTGCTGCATTCATTCCTAACCCACACATTCTAGAATGGCCACCCCTGCATTATAGAAGTGTGTAAATCTGATTGGTTGCTTTGGGCAATGCCACCATGTTCATTTTTAGAAGCTAGATATACCCCCATATCTTTACTGGGGCATTCTGAGATGCTTCTTCATGCATGGAGAAGTCAATTTTTAGGTAACACCATATACGAATGGCAGTAGCCAGGGATGCCAATAGGAAAAAAAAAATACTTTATTAAAATAAAGCATATTTTTAATGTTGGTTTTATTTTAAGTTTTAATCAAGCCTGGAAATGGAAACCAATAAACTGGCTGATGCGTACACCCATTGGGGAGAGATGCAGCAAAGCTTCTTTAGTGTAAAGTGTTGATACATCTTCCCCCAAGTGATGTATTTTTAAACATCACCCGCCAGCTTCTCTGGTCCGCTACATCATCCTGTCACTCTTCGTGAACATCAGTCATGCCCAGGATCCTGGCACATGCACAGATCCAACATTACAGATCTACGCAAACATTGGGTTTTCCTACACCTCTGAATTAGGCCTCATGCGTTTGTAAGGCAAAACTTCCAATTCGGCGGAGGCCATTATTTTTTTTATCCTCTTGATCACCATGGTCACAAATTTGACATTGAGGGAAACAATTAGCTAATTCGGTAACTAATACCGCAAAATGCAGGGTCGCAAAAGGACTTTGAAACGGTTCGGTCCCGATGCGACCCTGCATTTTGCGCTTTCTGGCCTCTTCAGCGAACCGGCAATATTGCCAGTTTGCTGAAGTCATGCAGGGGCGGGGCAGAATGGCAGAGCGTCATTGGTGGAGCTGGCGCTGCTCCAAGCACGGCCTCCTCCATTAAGGTGAATGGGAAATGGGTCACTTGACCTGATTAACCTGTTCACACTTCACAGCAACGAACTGGTAAGAACCCTTCTTTTTTTACCGGTTCATAATGCCATGTTGGTGCAGGTTTGCTGGACCTGTAACCCCTTTCAGATCGCACCAGTTGCCGGGTCGAACCGGCATGAACCCGGTAAATTAGGTACGAACTGAAAGGGGTATTACAGACTGATCCAGCCATTACTAAGCTAAAACATACTATAGATGCATTCTCGCCACTGACAGCCAGGTGCAGATTGGGTCGGTGCTCTGTAAATAGGGCCCAATGTGTGGAAAAACATTAGCAGTGTAGTCACATGGTGCTAGCCAGGACTGTGAGCATCGCCGAGTTCCTGACACACAATGTTAGCCTGAACCTGCTATAAGTCAATTGTATAGAATGTAAGCTCTCACGAGCAGGGCCCTCTCTCCTCGTGTGCTTTTCTTAGAATAGATCTCTGCCACCCTGATAATTGCATCAGTATCCTGTCCCCTGACGCATCTGTCTGTACTTACCATGCACTTGTCCTAATTTGCCTTGTAGTGTAATTCGTTATTTTCTTGTTTTTCGCTCATTTATATAGTCAGCCGCTGCGGAACCCTTGTGGTGCCATATAAACAATAACAATAATTATGGTTTATATAGTTCCACAACATGGAGGTTAGATCAATGTTCAAACGGGAGTTGCCACTATATTCGCAACACTGCGTAACACCTCTGTAGGGGCTTTTGGACGGGGGGGGGGGGGGGGGGGGGGGGGGGGACCGATGGTAAACCCTGCACAGTTGACGTGGCGCTCGCACAGGAGCAGCAATGGTGCATGAGAACGCCCTTACCGAGTCGCAGGGCGGCCTCCTTGGTACTCGGGAAGGGTTGCCTGATTTTTGTCAACCCTGGAAGTTGGCGTAGAGACGAAGCGGATAAACAGAGACGTTAACGTTTGTTGCTATTTATTTAATAAACATGAGGTATTTCAAAGTGCTAGAACATGAAGCACTAAAAATGTACATTGTTTGAAAAAAGAATGAATAAAAAAAACATAAACAAATAACGATTAAACAAACAGAGAAAAAACACAGAACTCCGAAATCTTCCGGTTCTATGCGCCGAACGAACAAATACGATAAAAAACAACAGGAACAACAAAAACAGGCTAAGAAAAAAAAAAAAAGGCATATATAATAATTTTCTTTACAAAAAAAGTTCTTTGTTCAAAAAGGTGATACAGTAATATCTACTCAAAAACTTTTCACAACTCATTTTCATACGAAAATATAAGTATCAAATTTAGTTATGTATCAGCATCATACTAAAGTATACAGGCAGTGTAAGAATTAGTCCAGTACATAACGAGAGATTAACAATAGATTTGTATACAAAACATGCTCCTCAAACATTGAGGTGTTACAGTACTTAGGTCTGAATTTCCAGTCTAATATCGGTAGTTGGGAGCTACCCAGCATAGCCCAAGAAAGTTGTACAAAAAGGCAAGAAGTATTTATGGTATATACAGGAGGTTCCTCCAGAGGTATAAGTGCTAACCCCAGATAAGTAACATCAGTTACAAAACATGAGCACCATAAAAACAAAATTGAATCGTACAAAAAAAAACAGCAGCTCAAAAGAAAACGCTCACAATACATGAAAACAGCTAGAAAAGTGTATAGTAGTAAAAAAAAAAAAAAAAGTGGATACAATAAAACAGTAAAAATTTGGCAGTCTATTCAACTCAAAAATATCATCTGATTCCGAAACAATGTAACTAAAAAAAGAAACAAAACATAAAAAAGTATTTAAACTGTAGAGTGAACTGGAATTGAAATTAAACCAACATTCGTAATGTCAAAACACTTTTTTTTTTCTGGTTTGTTTTTTTTGTTTTTTATTTTATAGAATCAAATATTGTGCAAAGTGGCAGTGAAAGTTCAGAAGAAAGAAAGAAAAAAAAACAAAAAAGGGCAAAAAAAATTTAGCCAGTCCGTGACTTTTCGATTTTCTTAATCAGTTGTTGCTGTCGGAGTTGCAATTTCTCTTTCTCCAGTAACAATTTCTCTTCGTCGTCCTGAAGAGAATGAACATACTCGGTGGCTTTTTTAAGAATGACGACTTTAGCGGCTTTGTCGTTTTTAACAAGTTCGGGTACGTGGTCCCTTAAGGTGAGGAAGCTCGACCTCAGGTCGTTGCGGCGCTGGCGTTCTAGGATATTGTGGTTGCGCCTCCGCTCGCTGTCTTCAGAGTCGTAATTGCGGGGGCTGGAGCTTTTAGACTTTGGTTGTGCTGGGCCTTTTGCCAGACGAGGCGTTTCGTTTTTATGCTTCTTCTGGGGTGGTGATACTTCTTCAGTTTCCACGTATGGCGAGGGAGCTGCGTAGTTGTGCTGCTGGTGCACTGGGGCACATCGCTTGAGGGCAAGTTCGGTGGGGAGGTTTTTCCCAGAGGCAGAGTTGGCGGTCTTGGATCGCAATGCGGCGGGAGAGGTGGCCTGCCTGTTGGACATGGTGCGCCTCTTTTCCACCGTGACAACGTCAATTTCTTCCTCGTCATCTTCATCATCATCGTCTTCGTCATCGTCTGCAATAAAAGCACAGATAATCCATTAAGTAACATTACTCACCAACATCAGGACAAATCAAACACCAATGGACTCCTGTTTGCAAAAGATACTTCATCAACACGGAATAAGAGAACGATTTGTATCGTTGTGTTGCTTTCTAGCTGAAAATGAACACCAAGAAGATCATATGCTAAATGGATTGGATTAAGCACAGTGGCACCAATTGTACGATTAGCTTTGTGAGAAGCACAAACTGGAGAAGGATTTTCTGTACTTGCAAGTAAGGGGGGGGGCGGGGCGCAACGTGGACTGAACAAACCGTCTGCCTCGGTGACAGGGAAAGCCAGACAATCGCTGGGTCTGTTTAGAGGCAAAAATGTGTTGCTGGTCATATGCGGTAGTCCCCTTTAAGCCAGGGATTTGGTGCACAGCCAATAAGACAGCTGTTGTGAGGAAGTGCTTCCTCGAAGCTGTCAAGACACAAACATAAAAAGGGATTGTAGGCAGTTTATGGGGAGAGTCCCATGTCCGCAAATAAGCGCAATTAGGAGACAATCTCCTCTTTCCCTACTAAGAAAGGAACCAAATTAACCTTAAAGAGACAGTTCATAATAAAAAAAATATATAATTTTTTTTTATTATGCTATAAAAGATCTCCATTAAAAACTATGCGGACTCTCAAGACCCCAACAATGTTGGCTTCAGATGCTAATTCGTCAGCGAGACAGCAGCCCTCATTCGTTAATACTAATACAGGATTTTAAAAAAAATAACAAAAACGTTATATAGGGTTAATATAATATTAGAAAATATTTTTAAAATTTGTTTAATAACCCGGTGCTGTATCCCACGGCAACCGCCAATGGCAATAGTTCAACTAGCCTTGGGTGGTTGCTTGCCAACTAGCCCTAATCAGGTTAGGGCTAGTTGGATTAAAGAAAGTAAATATTCGAATGGCTGCTAGAACACATTAGTGGATCATGCTAGGACATTTGTGTTCC
This sequence comes from Crinia signifera, assembly GCF_055691185.1. Taxonomy (NCBI): domain Eukaryota; kingdom Metazoa; phylum Chordata; class Amphibia; order Anura; family Myobatrachidae; genus Crinia; species Crinia signifera. The sequence goes on along the minus strand of NC_139219.1, from coordinate 305,508,123 downwards.
TGGTGGGATAGTGGGGAGCAGAACATCAATACTACGGAGATCCAGAAGGGCAAAAAAAAAATAATAATAATTGTTTTTGCCTGGTTCCTAATTAGTAGGGCAGTAGGATAAATGGGTAGCACCCTATTAGAGGGGGCCTGGTGGAGCTATGGTGTTGTAATTCTGCCTGAGAAGCCTCTTTTTTTTAAGTTGCTAAGCATCTGTTACCAGTAACTAACATGATAGGATTACCTTTTAGATACACAGCAGCCCCAGTCTGCCGCTTCAGCTGCCTAAAAAGGTCTCTTAATTCAATGAACCCTTTCAGAATTAAAAACAAAAAAACACCGCCATCTGCTGGCCTCAGAGCTCAAAAGGGGCTGCCGTCGACTGCACTCCCTTCTCAATGCCTGTTGTATGAGCGAGGTCACAGAGAAAGGACTCTGTTGAGCTGAAGTTACCGTGTGTCAGCTGTTTCGAGAGCATCCATTCTCCTAAAAATGGACATTGTTTCATCCCCACCCTCACTGCTACATCTCTCAGGGTTCCCGCAGACCACAGGAACAGACCTAAAACATCTCGTTTAACATTAAAATGTTGCTAAAAGCTGGTCTGTCCATGTATTTCCATGGAGAGCACCACAATCCCTATTAAAAAAAACGACATGTTTGTGGGCTGGTCTACCATGCTACTGAGAGTATTTGGAGCTTTTGAGGAAGCTGGAGACCAGAAAAACAAAAACAAAATAGGGTTGGAAGGTCAAATCGAACAGCCCTGTCTTGGATGGCAAAAGGGGTGACAGATCTAAAAAAAGAACAGGGTCACCTTGTGCGGTGCCAGGAGGATTATTCTAAAGTCAACACAACTAGCAAAATATAAACAAACAACTTGGTGTCGGTCACAAATAACAGCAAAAAAAATAATAATAATAATTATTATATATATATACACAGTATATATTAAAATAAAATAAAAATACATCCGACAGAGTGTTTTTGGATTAATTGTTCCTTAAATTAAGGTAAAATAGCCGGTGAATGTCATAAATCATACTACACACAAGGCCATTCATCCCTCAATGGCAATTACTGCAGTCATAATGTGCTGGGTTACAGACACACCAGCCAAGCATCACCTACAAGTAATAACTTGATATCAACAGTTTTTAACCAACCTTTATTTGAATCACTTTATATTGCGGAGGTAGCCACACCCACAAACACAAGTGCATACACCCTGGTAAAAACCTCAGTGTCAGCGGTCTGTGACCTTCCAGAAGGCCTATTCCTTGCCCCAGTGTCTCCAAGGAAGACACATCATGACCTCTTTACAGTCTACATATGCCAGGAGGCATGAAGTCTGTGCCCCAACATGAAACCACACAGGTTATATAGGACATGGAGACTCGTTTTCATTAATATTTTTGCAAACTCAAAGAACAATGCCACCACTGTAATATGCACAGGCGTAAATAAACTAGGCAAATGTATATCATTGTGGGCAACCAGCACAATATGGACACAGTCAAACGGCAATACTAGAAACTGATGCTCAATATTTACCAGATTCACTATGGCTCTCCTCTCCAGAGCTGGCACTGTTTGGGCATGGCTGGTTGCAGCTTCTGACTGGTGCGGAAGATGGTACAACGAGGGATGTGCAGGGTGAAGATATGGCACCGATGGGAGGGTTAGCCTGCCCAATTCTACAGCTCTCTCCCTTGTTGATCGGGAAGGGGAACACGACAGCTGGATCCACGCAGTGGGTAGCAGGGTTGTTTAATTCCTCTCCTTGCACAGGTAAGCTGCTGGCAGCAGGGGTGCCATTTGTATTTGGGGCTCCAGACTCTATGGCCCCTGCAGCTTTTCCCAGCTTCTCGTTGACTGCCCTTTCCAGCTTTTCCCTGGCAGAAAAGCCACTCCACATACAGTCCTGGATGATAATGGACTTGATGTTGCTGGGGGACAAGCCCAGCTCTGTACTCTGTGGCAAACCCCAGCCAGAGCCCCCGAGCAAGTCAGCTTCAGGGGGGAGCAGCAGAAGCTCTGATGCCCAGTCCAAGGTATCCCCATCGCCGTGCAACCCGTACTCTAGCAAGGGTCCCTGCCCAGGAGACAGAGGGTCACTCTGTAGCCCTGCTCGGCTAGGGGAAAGGGGAGGTGTGGGGAGCAACTCAAACTTCTTCCAGATGTCTTCTCCTGGGGGAGCACAGTCCGGGCCACACAGATAAAAATCATCCTCGTCCGGGTAGAAGCAAGGCTGCAAGGAGTCAAACTCCAAGTCTGGATTCTTGCTCACCACCCCGGGCATCTTCCAGCTTCCTCTCAGCACAGAGCACTGATGTTTAACCAGAGCTGGGTTATCTGTAGAGCCAGCCAGCCGCTATCTGGAACAAGAGAAGATGCAGTCAGAATTATAATGCAGGAGACACAGATCCAGGCTTCCTGGTATGTTACAGATATACAGCCATACGAGCAGCTGAAAGTGCCAGTGGTCCATGCAGTTTAAGGGGGTGTTTCTGGATAGAGAAGCAAAGGATGCACAGAGGGGACTCTGCACCACTCAATAGCAACTCCCACACAGCCTGATCTCACTACACTCAGCCTCCTGAAAGGATGTCTATGCAAAAAAGGCACGCCGTCTGCTTTAGTGTCATGCATAGGTGTATTTACGGCATGCTGTCACACTGGCATTTGCAGTTTAAGGTCATTGCATCCATTCCTACATGCACTTACCTGCCTATTTTCCACTTGCATTTGAAGTGATAGCATTTGGAACAAACGCATTCAATCTATGCACAGGTCCCCCGCCCCTATTTAAATGAATATAAAAGTTGCTACGTATATGCAGGCAGGCTCTTTGCATGCCTCCAGTGCAATGTGACAGTCTGCATGCATCCCCCCCACACACACTGATCATACACCGGTCTGTGACTGATGGGGCTGCAATAATGGGCAATAATACAGAAAGCAAGACAGGAGGTGGACCTAAATCTGCTGGCACATAATATGACCTCAGTGAGCATGCACAGTATATAGGAGCACTGGTACAGTACTGTATATAGGGTACAGAAGGAAAACAGCACATTCTGTATAAGGTTACATACAGGGGAGCATTGGAACAGTAAATAGGGTACTGTCATATAGCATAAGGTCACATACAGTACAGGAGAACATAGATACAGTACAGGGGAGCACTGGCACAGTATACAGGGTACACACAGGGAAGCATTGGCACAATACATAGGGTACACACAGGGGAGCATTGGCACAGTATACAGGGTACACACAAGATAGCATTGGCACAGTATACAGGGTACACACAGGGGAGAATTAGCACAGTATACAGGGTACACACAAGGGAGCATTGGCACAGTACACAGGGGAGCATTGGCACAGTATACAGGGTACACACAGGGGAGCATTGGCACAGTATATAGGGTACACACAGGGGAGCATTGGCACAGTATACAGGGTACACACAGGGGAGCATTGGCACAGTACACAGGGGAGCATTGGCACAGTATACAGGGTACACACAGGGGAGCATTAGCACAGTATACAGGGTACACACAGGGGAGCATTGGCACAGTATACAGGGTACACACAGGGGAGCTTTGGCACAGTATATAGGGTGCACACAGGGGAGCACTGGCACAGTATATAGGGTACACACAGGGGAGCACTGGCACAGTATATAGGGTACACACAGGGGAGCACTGGCACAGTATATAGGGTACACACAGGGGAGCACTGGCACAGTACATAGGGTACACACAGGGGAGAATTGGCACAGTACCAGTGGATGGAGAGAGCAGCCTTACCTCTCCCAGAAGCTGCTCCTGCCTTGCATGCAATGTGTCACCACTGGCAGTGAGTGCACCCTCCTGCAACCTGCACTCTGTCACTGCACACTCTAACTAACTGAGTGCACTTTCAAACTCTTGGATATTATTAACTAGGAAAAAAAAAAAAGCCCAAACTGACACACCCGGCAGAGAGGAGGGGTAGGGTGCAGGAAAAAAAACAGACAGGGAGAAGAGACAAGACCCAATTTCACCCGTCCTCCCCCTGCTGCAGTAACCCATCCTACTTGGGAGGTGCTGCTTCTTTCGCGCCAAAATGCCTCCTCTCTCCCCCACCCCGTCCCTTTCTTCTGGCAGTAATGTGAGCCTGCTGCTGCTTATCACCCAATAGCTTTCCGGCTCGGGGCGGGGGGGCAGCCGGCCGTGCAGGCTCTTCAAAGGGCCTGGGAGAGGGGGGCAGGCAGATGGGAGGCTGGTGCTGCTGCTGGCCACACAGCCTGTGATGGAGGGGGGCTGTGTGTGAGATCATTGTCTGCACTCCATACATTGTTACCAGCCACACTGTGCATGCCAGCCATCAGTGCCACCTTCCCCTGCCAGTGTTATGCATGCTCCTATAGGCTGCATTCATTCACCATTTTTGCAAAATCGAAGCTTTTACAGGATGCATGCAATGATTTGCTGCATGCATTCTCCTGCAATCGGTATTTTGCAGTTTATTGTCTTGTGTTTGGTGCCCGCCCGCGTCTATTTTGTTCCGTGTTAGTGGAGTGTGCTGTGACTGTGTAGTAGGTATAGAAGAAGGGCTGGGGGTTTAATGCTTTGCTGCTATTCCAGGCTTGGCAGGGCAGGCACGCCTGCTGTGAGGTTTGCTAGGGATGTGGTGGGTGGGCTGATGGCATTAGGGGAAAGGCTGGGGTCCTGGACCACACTCCTGGGGCGGCAGCAGCAGTGTTACTGGATGTGCGGCGGCTGCTGCTGCTGGTATATAAAATAAATATTTGCTTTGAAATAGCGCCGCCTTGTGGACACTGGGCACACGTCCGGATTACATAATAGGGATGTTGGCTGGCTCCAAGGGGATGATGTAGGATGTAATATTATGAAACTGTGATTAGACGCTGCTGCTGCTGCAGCTGTGTGCATGGACAGTCTTATCTAGAATGGTTTGAAAACCTCCTTTTCTACCCTGATGGGCATTTTTGAGAGTCTGCTGTTTAGTGCAACTCTGATTGCTTTATTAGAACACGCACCACCAGTGTTTATTTAAAGCCTATTTACCCCTCATGTACTCAGTTTGTTTACACGGCGGGGATGTTAAAAAGTAGAGGATGAAGAATTTGGTATTTTCATGCATCTGTGTGTATGGTGATCTAAAATATATTGCATTTATATAGTGCCTAGGGATGCACTTTGGAAGCTCACCATCAAAAGATGACTGGGCATCTGGTCACTGACCATCGAATTGAAAGCATTCGATAGAAAAAAAGTATTCAAATGATATGCGCACAAAAGCCCCTTTTTGCTACTGTGCAAACATCTTCAGCGTGGAACAGAAGCAATGCTGCATGGCCACAAGGGGGCGGGACCATCAGAAGACCATCACATGTTTACCATTCAATGTAAACATTGGAATGCACCATCGAATGGTAGAACTATTACCATCTGTTCAAAACATTGCGATGTCCATCCCACCCTCCTGCATAAAACCTGCCAATCTCTCAACCTAACCTGATTAAGCTCACTTCTTCGCCTTCTGTGTCACCCCAGTCTGTCTAATGCTGTGTACACACGGGGGCAATAGGGGCTATAATCGCTGGGAATATGGTCGCAGGCGACCATATTGCCAGTGATGGAAGTGTGCCCCGGCGATAAATCACCGGGTGCGCGCTCCCGTTTTCTGCCCCATTGTAATCGCTGGCTCCTGCGACCAGCTTATTACCTCTGCGGCTCCCCCAGCAGAGGTTCCTTTTCATCACCGACCATCTCTGGTCGCTGATGAAAAGGAGACACTGAGCAATATATTGCTAGCAATATATCCCCCCCCCCCCCCCCCCGTGTGTACGCACCTTAACCCTCCCCTTTAGAATGTAAGCTCTCACGAGCAGGGCCCTCTCTCCTTATGTGCCTTTCTTAGAGTATATAAACCTTTGCCACCCTGATAATTGCTTCAGTGTCCTGTCCCCTGGTGCAACTATCCATATTAACCATGTACTTGTCCTAAACTGTCTTGTACTGTAATTCGTTATGTGTTTTTGATCATAACTATGCTCTGTAAAGCGCTGCGGAATCTGTGTGCACTATATAAGAAACTTAATAAATAATAGTTCCCGTCTGCATGCTGCTGATATAATGGTAGCAGTGTATATATACCTACTGTCTGTATTCTTAGTTTGCCATACTAATCGCTACAATAAGCCAGGGACGTAACTAGATATTCGTGGGCCCCATAGCAAAAGTTTGTAAGGGCCCCTATTTAGCAATAGACGGTGATAAATGTATGTAAAACATATTACTTAGACAGGAAAGGTGGGCCCCCTTCAGCTCTGGGCCCCATAGCAGCTGCACCCCTTGCATCTATGGTAGTTATGCCTTTGCAATAAGCTCTACTTACTCTCGTATCTATCTGTGTGTCTCGTATCTATCATTGTGACTCTGACACCCACACACAGATAGGGGGCTGGATGCACCAACACCCCCCCACACCCCCTCCGCCGGCTACGGCAATGATACTTATCGCATATGCTCTAACTCACTTAGTATCGCAAAGGGCTCTCCACCTCCTCCCTGCTCCCTATCGATTTTTTTGGACTAGTCAAAATCACATAGAAAGTTATTCTGAATCGCAGTGTTCAGCCACATTTGATGCCAATGCGCGCCACTGTTTAGACACTGTCAAATAAAAAAATAGATTCTGCAAGCAAATCTATCTTGACTATCTCGCCTGTAGAATGTGTTTGGCCTAGACCCAAATTGCAAGATTGTCTCAAGGAGCAAACAGTACCCCCGTGGAGATTTTATCCCCATTTCTAAGTGATCTGAGTAGCGATCGCGGCCGCCCAGTCTTTTCGATAGGATGGTTTCTATTCTCCCAGGACCAATGTCCTGGGATTTCAACCCTAGCAAGCAGGGTTACCCGGCTTCCCGGTTCTGGACTGGAACCTGCTGCGCCTGGGACACGCAGCTGCAGGGTGCCGCCTGCCACAGCTGCTCGGTGACCCTGCCCGCCGCCTCTACAGCAGACAGCAACACCCCAGGCGGGTAACAGGAACTGCATGGGTTTTCAAAGCTGGCGGGTGCTAGAATGAACACTAATACTAATTTGATAATAATTGGGGAAAATTGATCTACAAATGTCCATGTGATTGAGAGAAAGCAGAGTGCAAAAGCAGAGAAAACCATACGAAATGAACCTAAACACACCATAGTATTCATTTTGTTCAGGGGTGGAATGAGTTGGGAAATCAGCCTGGGAGATTTCTGGAAGCAGCCCTAATGGGGCTTGGGGTCTGTTGAGAGGCGGGCACTGATGATGGGGCAGGATGCTCTCTTATCAAAAGAAAGAACTTGGTCAAAAGGGAAACTATTTGTTTTCCTGTAATCAGATGCACATTTTAGATCAAAGTTCTAACAAAGATCTGTGCATTCAGCGTTACCGTAATACCACTTTCACACTGCCTAAACGTTTTAAAAACCGGTATTTTGAAACAGTATTTAAAACGGGTCTGAGCCTTCACATTGCAGTAGATTATCATTTAAGTGCCATTCACATCAGTCAACTCGTTTAATCCCCTGAACACGTTTTAAGCAGAATGCAGGGGACAGCCTATCACAGGTCTAGAATCTGTTGTTTTTACTAAATACCGTTTCAGAGCCATTCTCACTGCATAAAAAACGTTTCTGAAACGTGTAGGACTCTGCTTTTTAAACGTTTTGAAATACTGGTTATCTTTAACCGGTAAATGAACTCTGGCGCTTTCCCACTGCAGCCTTAAACATTTTAAAATGGGGAAAAAACTGCAATATACCGTTTAACAAGTGCGGTGTGAAAGGGGTTTAAGTGTGACACACAGGTATTTGGGAGCAAATAGATGATTGTAATTTGATCCCAGACATTACCAGATTTTCGTTCCAACCAGCCAGATTGGAATGATAATCGTAAAGTGCATACAAACAAGAGGCTTGCGTTATCTTTAATAAAGGTTCTACGGGCCTATTTATGAACAAGTTTTAGCTATTTAAAACTCATTGTGGCTGGTATGCAGGAAGCTTAGAAATACGGCCATACTTCTGAAATTGGCGATTTCAGAGGTTTTGCCTCTTATTGCACATGCACCAAGCCCCAGAATGCAATAGATTTGGGGGTCTGTTGGCAATAAGAAATGCGTTATTCAGAGGCGTGGCTTATAGAAGCCTATGGGCTTATATAGTGCTGCCCCTCTGAGAGGAAGCCAATCGGATTAATCCGGCGTGTGCATCATTTGGCACAGGCGCAGATTGGGCTAGGAGTCCTAAACCCCAATATCCTATCATCGCAAAGGACACCTCTCACGCAGCCGCTGTGACTCAAAAGATGGCGGCCCTGCTCCTGGCTTCGTACATAAACTGCCCAATCATACAGAACCAGGGGAATTAATTCATAACCTCACAAAACTGTTGGTGCATCAGTTATGTAGAAGAAAGTCCAGAAACGCGTTTATTTGTGTGAGAACACAATCATTTTATTTGTAAAGGACTCAAGTCATTCATTAGGTCATATAAATCCCCGGGATGCGGTCATTTGGTCTAGAGCATTATGGTAGACAGTCAATAGGTCGACATGGGAAAAGGTTGACATATGTCTAGGTCGACATGGTTCTAGGTCGACAGGTCATTAGTACGGCATTGTCTAGTTCGACAGTCAAAAGGTCGACATGGGGTTTTTCACTGTTTTTTGGAGCCGACGTGCTGAGAGGCGGTATTTTTATGCCCTACCATCCACTAGGGCAGGGCTGGGCAACACCGGCCCTCCAGATGTTGATGAACTACACACCAGGATACTTTGCATTAGTTTTGCTATGTGGCCATGCTGAAACTGATGCAAGGCATGCTGGGATGTGTAGTTCATTAACATCTGGAGGGCCGGTGTTGCCCAGCCCTGCACTAGGGCGTGGTGGGAGAATAAAATAGTGTGCCGAGCATAGCGAGGCACCGTGCCCGATGCATAGCGAGCGATGCACTTTAAACTGTGTCCATGTCGACTGTGTTGACATTCAGGTAAAAAAAACAGTGAAAAAAACCATGTCGACCTTTTCACTGTCGACCTAGACATTGTCGAATGAATGACCTTTTGACCTATAGCCATGTCGGCCTTTTCCCATGTCGACCTAATAGTGTCGACCTAATGACTGTCGACCATCATGCTGTAGACCAAATGATCCCAACCCAAATCCCCAAACGGCATGCTGGAGAAATGATATATTTATATTTGATGTTTGATAAACAATCTAAAGTGGACACACCTTCCAGTTGGACTACTGCAGCCGCCGACCCCTCTAATCCAGGAAGCGGTTGAAATGATCAACACATGCAAAGTAGTTTTTTTCCATTTTGTGGATTATTTCATACTTTACCATCCACATGAACTACAATTTGGAAAGGTAAAGTGAGGCGAGGCACCAGGCCCGAAGCATGTTGAGCGAATCAAGCCATGCAAGGCAATGCGCTACTCTAACAGGTGTCGACACTGACACAAAACTTTAAAAACTCATGCTTGTATCGACCATTGACCATGTCGACCGTTTGGTGTTGTTCACCAATTAACTGTCTACCTAGTCCAGGGACGGGGAACCTTCGGCCCTCCAGCTGTTGTTGAACTACACATCCCAGCATACTCTGCAACAGTTTTGCTATTTGGCAATCCTAAAACTGTTGCAGGGCATGTTGGGTTGTGTAGTTCACCAACAGCTGGAGGGCCGAAGGTTCCCCATCCCTGCCTTAATGCCTACTTTCTATTGTTTATATAACTCATCTAAATATATAAAAGGCTAACTACTGCTCACCTCTGAGTACCGCCAGCGACCACTAGAGGCCACTCAATGGTCCAAATTACTCCTTTGTGTGCTAAAAGATGTCATAACAGAAAGTGAATGCAACTTTTGCAGTTGGAGAATTTGTGGGCTAAAAACCGTCACGGCTCAAAGTGAAAGTAAAAACTGTCACAGCTCAAAGTGTAAGTTCCTTTTGACGGCCTGTTAACTAGTTAATAATATAGTAGTGATTACTGTCATTAGCTATGCATTGGGGCATTCTGTTTAATCTGTGTACCTTCCTATTTTATACGCACACCCCACATGTTGCGGTATGTCCGTACAAGGAGAAATCTTTTTTAGTAACTGGCAATGACTCTCTACTCATACGCACAGGGGGGTAGATGTATGAAGCAGTGACAAAGGAGAACTGATAAAGTGCCTGGTACTTTATCACCGGCCAATCAGCTCCTGACTGTTCAGTTACAGGCTGGATTTGAAAAGGAACAGTCAGGGGCTGATTGGCCGGTGAAAGTGCCAGGCACTTTATCACTTCGACTCCCTTATCATGTTTGATACATCTATAAATGAGTCTTAAATGGTAAATGGAAATGTATTCTATATTGGAGTTAAGGGGGAGGGAGGGGGGATATCCTAAACCAAAGTGACTGTAAAAGAATGTGTAATGTATAAATAATGCATATTACTTCTTTCAAATGCTGATCTCATTTACCGTCACTATTCATTTTAATCTCACTGTGTGCAGTCTAATCTCCATTTTTTTTTGCAATAAGAGCAGGAAATTGCTATGTCAGAATACAGTATATTGCTTAGCCTTGGCAATGTATGGATTCAGTTCAAATATTCTAACTACAGTACATGCAGTAAGACAAACCGCTTCTAACTGATTTTTTTGTTCTAAAAAATGAAGCATCTATAAAGGCCTGTTACCAACTGCTGCAATGGGAAGTTTGATCCAACAGTCATAATGCGTCATGTCTCAATATCATTTATTGTCTCCAACAATAAGACAGAATTAAGGAACCCCCTGATAAAGTTTGTGTAAGATGAAACGCGTTGGAAATTAGATACAGCACCAAATGGGTACATAAATGGGTAGCCCTCTTTAAGGTAACATATATCTGATGACATCAAAATGTTGATGGAATTGTACCAAAAATGAATTGTCATATGATTGATGACTGAGTTTTAATAGAGTGTTATTTTATTAAGTGGTATAAGTCTACAAGGTGAATACACATAAGGTTACTGTCAAAGTTGACGATCTTAACCAAATACTCGCCAACCAGAAAATAAAGGATGGATAGCGCCTCCCCACAAAAGACCCACAAATAAATAAATATATATATATATTTATTTATTTGTGGGTAATATATATAATATATTTATTACCCAATATTCCTCCACGCCCTATGTAAACCAATCCAATTGAGAATCGAAGAAATGGCTGCCTTACCACAATATCCCCAGAGGGTTAAGGGACAGAAAGAACAACAGAATATACAGTTGTGGTGTGGCGCCTAGAATTGATAAATAAAGTCCATATATATGGTGATCCCAAAGTTCAGTGAAGCAGACCAGAAAGTTTTATCCAATTTCTTGTTTATTTATTTCCTTCAAATTTGTCCCCGGCTAAAACCGTGAGAAATGCTCCAACGCGTTTCGTCTAAAGTGACTTCATCAGGGGTATAATCACAATTCTTTTTTCAAAAAGAAAATCATATCTCTAATTAGTATCAGGAGAAAGGGAAGAAAAACAGTTCTTCTAAGTATCGATATACCACTTCTCGTTTTAGCTCTATAGAATGGGATAAGAGCGTTTAATACGCTTAGTAGTATACAAGTGTGTGAACACCAATAAAATTCTAGGAATTTTTTTTCCTTCCCTGTATAGTGCACCTCTCTATATGAGTTCTATATCCAACAGGAAAGGACAGCTGCTGTCACTGCGACGGGACGTGGTGCTACCTTTTAGTGTCCATATCGACTCTGATTCGGGACTAAAAAAGTGAAAAACCCTATGTCGACCTTTTGACTGTTGACCTTCCCCATGTGGACCTAATGCTTGTCGACCTAATGACCCTTTTGACCTAACCCATGTTGACCTTCAGTCATGTCAACCTTCCTGCATGTTGACCATCGGCCATGTCGACCTACAGATGGAGCCCCTCTCATCTAGCCCTTTAATAGGATTAAATGAGTAATAGGATTACTCTGCTAATCCCCTACTGTATTGTTCTATGTATTGTATTGCTGCTGAGAACAATAGGATAGCCATGGTGAGCCACGACTTAAGGAACAAAGTTGAGAGGGGCTCCATCTGTAGTTGCTGTTTATCCAATGATCCATACCCATTTGTGCATGTGTGAGAGAGAGAGAGATGTAGTTTCACTCGCTGCCAACAGATTGGCAGTGTTTTGGAGACACACAAATGGAGACACATATATATAGAGAGAGAGAGAGAGATACAGGTCAGTGGTATAGGAACTATCTCTGTGAGGTACAGTACTTCTCAGAACATGTACAGTATCCCACCAATCAGTGGCGTAACTAATAATTCAGCGCCCCCCCTGCTGAAAATGCAGGCCCCCCCCCCCAAGGGTAAACGCCACCCCCCGTGCGGCCGTTGCCTTAGCCACGATTGTGCTGCCAGTGGAGGGGAGCCAGGGTGCTCGGAGGTGAGCCGGGGTGCGGCGGGGGGGGGGAGTTACCTCGTGCCGCATCCGTCTGCACCTGGTCCCGGCTCTCACGGCTACTGCTACTAATGAAAAGTGACACTTGGAAAATGGCTGCCCCCATACAGCAGACAAAAAACTGTCTGCAGTATGGGGGCAGCCATTTTCCGAGTGTCACTTTTTGTATTAGCAGCCCTGCAGCAGTAGCCGGGAGAGCTGGGACCCGGCACAGGCGCTGGCAGCAGAAGGCAGTGAGTAATAATAGTCCCGCAGCCCCCCCGGCGCCAACACCCCCACCCCCTCAGCGCCTCCCCGCCACCGCGGGGGCTGCGGGACTATAGTTACGCCACTGCCACCAATGAGTTCACAATCTCTCCAGTACACAAATACCAGGACACTGGATGCATTTTCTGCAGCTTGTTTTGCTAGTGATCTGTGTTCTAGTAGTCAGTATTTTTATATCAGTATTGACCATTAGAGGTAAAGTTAGCTGCATCCCGGAGGACTTGTAGCAGCTACAACCACTTATTATCTCAGAGGAAATGCTGTTATCGCTATCAATCATTATTTCCTTCAGGTCACAATGGATTGATAGTTTTCCTTTTTCTGCTTTCCGTGTAATTATATGGTAGTGTTTTACAAATAACCGTAGGTGGAAATGCTTCGTGCAGCCTTAATGGTCGTGGTTAGACAAAGAAGTATTGTGATAAAGACCACTGACAAAGACTGTCACCTGGACTTCCCCACCTACTTAAACTGTGGGTCAAGTGACACGTACAGTATACGGCAAACGCTAAGATACTCTTATCATTTATCATGCTGTTATTAGCCAGAGGTTATACAAAGTACAAAAGTCGTTTTCCAGTTTCGACAACATTTAATCTCATCATAAAGTTAGAGCGATATTTCAAATATAAAAGATGGAAATAGAAGTGGTTAGAGATTTGCTGAATTCTTACAGTTTGGTTCAAGAACAGTTTTCAAAAATCAGATCAACCATTTATTCTTGGCTCAATCAAACGACC